>NW_018404117.1:478646-611399 GCF_002113885.1 Mizuhopecten yessoensis
CACCCACCCCCCCCCTTTTCATATATACACGCATCGTCGTCCATGAATAGCTTTCGGCGATCATGCAATGACTTCGACAATATTAATCTACGCAGCACACTTTATATTTTTCTTGTTAGATTTTGTCTGCAATACGTTTTACATATGATATTTGGGTACTTCTATATGCAATGGATCGCAAGAATAACCACATTAATTTTCTACTTATCTAAAACTAGATGAAATAAACAGACCCAACTACCTATATCCTGATTGTCGATTACTACTGTCGTATCAGGTTTGGATTGGCCTCTCAATAGCTGAGTTCATTCAAGCACGTCCCTATGTATGTGTGCCGGAGACGGATGTTGCCCACATTACAGTGCTACCTCACTGAAATACCATTAAACTACTTGATAAGTATATTAGATGAACTCTCTAGCGTATCTAGTAATACATGTAGTTACAATGTCCTTGACATTTGGATGAGCGCTCCGAAATACGAACTTGTTTGACGTAACCAAGAACTTGCAAAGATTGGCGAAATTACTATTTTAAATAAGCCTTCAAGAGTGGTGACATTTACTGGCGGTCAGACAGACAGACGGACCGACGGACGGACGAGATGAAAACAATACTTTGTATTTGGGGATATACATAATGTTTAAGAAACGGCTTGCTCGTTTGAGCAGAGTCTGTAAGTTTATCATTGTTCTGCCAAAGGGAAGTCACGTTATTGCGTGGAGGAATCTTTGACTTTTGACGTTCGGATCTGGAAAACAACCCGAAGAAATGAGTTTGAGTTTACTCAACTAATGGTAACTTAAGTTACTGTTTCGTGAAGAAAAAACAACAAACGAAAAGCAATCTCAGACAAGCACTTTGGGGAAGTATTGTGTTCGGTTTGAAATTGGCCGGCCCAGGGAGAATCGTTAGCGTGTGGAGACAGAGATAGACGTAGGAACGAACAGACGAACAACAGTACAAAATCTCTTCCGATCGAACCAACGAGCAACAGTACAATATATCCTCCGATCGAACGGACGAACGACAGTACAATATCTCCTCCGATCGAACGGACGAACAACAGTACAATATCCCTCCGATCGAACGGACGAACAACAGTACAATATCTCCTTTGATCGAACGGACGAACAACAGTACAATATCTCCTCCGATCGAACGGACAAGCAACAGTACAATATCTCCTCCGATCGAACGGACAAAAACAGTACAATATCTCCTCCGATCGAACGGACGAACAACAGTACAATATCTCCTCCGATCGAACGGAGGAACGACATTACAATATCTCCTCCGATCGAACGGACGAGCAACAGTACAATATCTTCTCCGATCGAACAGACGAGCAACACTACAATATCTTCTCCGATCGAACGGACGAACAACAGTACAATATCTTCTCCGATCGAACAGACAAGCAACACTACAATATCTTCTCCCATCGAACGGATGAACAACAGTACAATATCTCCTCCGATCGAACAGACGAGCAACACTACAATATCTTCTCCCATCGAACGGACGAACAACAGTACAATATCTTCTCCGATCGAACAGACGAGCAACACTACAATATCTTCTCCCATCGAACGGACGAACAACAGTACAATATCTCCTCCGATCGAACGGACGAACGACAGTACAATATCTTCTCCGATCGAACGGACGAGCAACAGTACAATATCTTCTCCGATCGAACGGACAAGCAACACTACACTATCTCCTCTGCTATCAACCAAGAAGTGCTAAAGCATATATGTATTGAAATAACAACAGGTATACATATACCATATGTTTAAATAGAAACATGCTCGTTAAATAGGAAACCTTATATCATACATTTCACGTAATGGGCAAAACATATACTACCGGGTAATTCCTAACCTTCATAAAACATTGTTAAGGAAAAAACGACGAGAATTTATTTCACATTAGTACAATTCGGATAAAAGCGATAGCAAAGGCTTTTTAAACGGGGTAGGTGACCTTAATACCCGTCACACTCCACGGATTAACGGGGTCACACCGAGAGATTTAGAACATCACATTATATATTTGTTTATTATCCGAAAATAGTACACAACTATCACGATTCATTGTCAAACAGCTAATATACCTGAAAAGATACACGAAATAAAAAATACATTAAAACACACAACAACAGTGAAAAGTGTTATCAGCTTAGCTTGAAGGTTTTGTGTAAAATTTTGTGAGAGAAAATAATTTTATCCTTAAAATTACGTGTCCGTAGTTTTGATATCTGCATTCAGAGGGTGGTATTAAAATACAAACGTTGATTAGGATACCTTTAAGTTTTATACAGAACATTTTACATGACATAACAGGAAAGAAACAATGAAGCTAAAAATTTAATCAGATCAGCACATCCCAATGGGAGTATTGCTTTGGTGAATTATGTATTTATGAGCATGCGCAGACATCCATCTAACGAAATCAACATCGCTAGAGCCCTTCACATGCTTTTTAGATATCATAGTGAGTTAACAAATGTATAAGATGCTATAATAATGTTTCAGTAAGAAATATGGATACAAACTAACAATATGGACATTTTAAGGATCCCTGTCCCACTGCACTGTTATATTTACTCTATACAGTAACCTCCCCCTAACTTCCGCTTGGATAACTGTAGCACTGAGTTGGGCCAAGACACTTCCGTTGATTAGGTAGCTCAGTCGGTTAGAAGGATAGTATAGCAATTTGAAATCAAGTGTTCGAAGCTGGGTAAAGCCCCGCTGATTTTTTACATTAGTAACAATCTTGTAGATTGTATTTGGTTTATCTCCTTAGGCCAAGAAATAGTCTAAGAACCAGTCTAAACCGGATGTTGTTTACAAGAAAATGACTGAACTGTGATGGATTTCTACGATACAATTTTTGGACATATTCTTCATACATCAGTAACATGTATTTTTGTTTGATTACACGATTGCATCGTGGTTCGCGGAAACAGCTTAGTGAATACATTTGAATGGTGAATACATTTGAATGATAAATAAGTGTATGCCATCATTCATTTGGTAGATTGTGGATTCGAATTTGATATGAACTTAACCGAATTGAGAAATTATGAACCACTGCATGACCATATATAGCTCTACCACTGCATATCATAATTGTGTGCATTGATTCAAAATGGAAGAGTAATTGCCTGTTACCTTAGCAACGCGTCCAACGGCGAATTATCTTTGAATTACACATGTTTATAAAAGGGAAGATTAGCTAGAATCTAAGATGAGTAAGCGGCATATTGTAGAATTTAAGCAAATGATATCTTGTTGATTATGTGTCAGCAGACGACATGTTGCTGAACCTAAGCCGGTGCAATCTACCGGACTATACAGTACACAGTCCGGATAATATTTTTTTAATGCACACTGACTACCTACAGGGGGCAGGTTTAATTGGTCTTCCTGACGATACCTTAAGATACCGTCCAATTGATACTGCAAGTAATAAGTGTTCATCCCAGATGAACTACGCTTATTAATATTTGATGAAGATGAGCAATACCTTAAGTTACCAAATGATGCTGTCGTAATCCATACCACGGACTAGACATGTGTACTATGACTAAGAGTGAAGGGTGTACAACTTGAACTGGAATGTTATTACATTACTTCAAGCGTCGAGGCGATCAAGACAGTTGTACAGTTCCCGTTTAAGTTAATAAAACCTAAATAAATGTCAAGACTTGTCATGATCACGGTCTCGTTGTGTTCTGTCCTATCGTAGAGTGTGGTTGACCTCATAAAATGTCCAGTAAGATACATGTATAAATAGTAACGCTGTAACCACATGATTTACAATATGAGATTGGTCTACGGGCCTGTTCGTTTATGCAGAAATACCGGCTGGGCCTTTTTTAAACGTAACACTTTCGAGTATAAATTCTAGTTGACCTGCAAATGTTTATGCAGGCCTTGCAAGGCTTTGTCAAGGCTAGCCTGCTATCAGCATCAGATGGTCTGTTTGGATCGCGATAAACGAAAGCGACTGTATCAAACGGCACGACTGTGGGAGGCGATCCGGGTCCTCTGATTAGCGGATTACATTGGACCTGTTGAACCAATGGTAACAGTTGGGATAATTATTGCCACTGTATTCCTTCTCTTTGGAATAACTACCGTTTCCTAGTTTTCTACGGTTAAAAAGATATTGAATATGGTAAAATATTCATCTACTCTCATTGAAAACCTTGTCATCCTTTCCATGTTTGAATGCCTTGTTGATCAGTTATTCGGTATTTTACATTGTCATCATTACAAAGAAATGGCACGGCATTATCAACACTACACGGACACGTCAAATTCGGGACTGAATATCGAATGAATATAAATGATTCAGAGGGCGTGACTGAGCGGTATGTACGGCACGTCGGATCGTGAGGGGAGGGATCACGCCGTCTTGAGAAAAATATCTCCATACCACATACAAACGTCATTAGACAAATTCTTCAAGTAGGTTGTCAGGTTTTCCGCACCGATCCTCATTGAATACATCAGTTATCTTTCATCTCTTCTGACGAGGGTTTAACTTACCTACAGGAGAGCTTTCGCTTGATTTAACTGAGTTTTCATATTTAAGGAGGTTTACGCTGATAGTGCTGGTATTTAACATATACATACAATAGCTAAAACGAAATATCTTTAAAAGTCAAATAAGTCAAATACATGTTCGCGGCTGACCGAAAGCTGAAAACTGATGCTATGCCGATTCAAATTGATTTAATGACATATTACCGATACGAGATCAATGGTCCTGCGCTATTTACCAAGCTCAAAATATTCCTTGTGATTTCAAACATCCAACTGACCGTACGTCAGACCACGGAATTAGATTAGAGGTTATCTAAGTCCGTGGTCAGACGATGTGACGGAGGCAAATATCTATCTCCAGTATGTCATCCTCAGAGAGTCTACATGATTAACCCTTATATAAATAAAATGTCCGTATATAGCAGAAGGCTCAAGGTTTCAAAATATTCTTATCTACAAGACATTTAAGGCTCCATGTCCCACTGTATTTTTCCTAATACAGTAACCTCCCCTTAACTTCCGTATAGCTGTAATTGTAGCACAGTTTATGTTATCATACAATATGTTCTTCCGCTAACCAGGTAGCTCAATCGGTTATAGCAATGGTATAACAATCTGAATGCTAGGGTTCGCTGAATTTGTACACCCAGAATATTGTTGTTGAGTAAAGTTTGTTTATTTCGCAAGGTAATGGTTTTCTTTTTAGAAATGATTTATATAAAAGTTACAGTCATGCCGGACAGAACAGTTTCCAATACATGTAATGAGTTGCAGTAATTTGGCAGAGTTACAGGGAACTTAACAACGCTTGTATGTGTACAATTCCAAATGATGAATTCATTGACTAATGTACGGACGTACGGCCAGTGTACGGACGAACAGACCACTACATTTGTATAAAGACGAAAGGGTACCAGAGATTTAGTTAACTCTCCCATTCTTAACTTTTAAATGGTAGTCAAAACAGGGTCTCTTTTAAAAAATTGCGCACGCGGTTTGGTGTGCACTTTTATCTCCGTCCAATATAAAAAAAAATAAAAGGGGAAAAAGGATGTACGTGTAGTTATTTCGAACGAAGGTTTTGCCTGACCAGTGTCAAATTGGGAGATTTTCGACAGATACGCCCTTAGGGAACGTTTTGTATACAAACAACAGTACGCCGACAGATATATGTCTGTTGAGTTCTGTCGAGGTACAGATTACATTACTCTCGGGGTGTGTTGTAACATGTTATTGTACAGGAAAACCACCGATGTCGCTAACACGATGTTGAGGAAATCTCGCAGAAAATAAGCGAATATCAAGGTTCCTAGCTCTAGAGTTTCAATTTAGCTATGATTTTATACGGAAAGTAATAGCCCAAAACAAAACAGATTTTTTTCCTTTTTTTTTTCTCTCTCAATAATTTCGGAAAATACTTCTTTCTTCTATAGAACTACAGACCAGGGTGATAATTGACAACGTCTATAGAACTACAGACCAGGGTGATAATTGACAAACGTCCTCTTCTACAGTTTTGTTTCTCAACACAGCTTGTTAATTCCGCAGACCTGTGAAATATAGTTAACAGACAACCTACCTGGTGAGGATACGCTAGATGCCACGTCACAATAATTCTCGTCCCTGCTTTTAAAGTAGTGAGAGGGCCCAAACCTACAACAAAGTGAAATACAGTTAATACCCAACAACAAACAGAAAAAACCCGGAAATTAACATCAAAACGAAAACGTAAAAAGGAAATGAGGGAAAGATTCCCTATGGCGTCCCCGTAAAATCCAGAAGAGAATATCGGTTGCCATTGATCGAAGACGATTGTTAACCACGACAGAAAAAGAAATCCATTGGTAGGGAAATAAGGTTTGATGGCAAGCAAGCGCACTATGTCTTCTACGTAGTTTGGAGTTATCACTGTAGACAACCCTGAGATCATGCAACGGAATATTGGTTCCACTGAAAAGTTTACTCCCATCAGAGACGTATGATATCGTCGAGTTTGGTAGTGAGTTGGCAGGAGTTATGTGGAGGTTGACGTTAAATGAGTCTGAAGTGTCTTTAATTTAAAGTTAATGATAGATATGTATGTGGTAAGATAGAAGGAAAATGCACATTAGCAATGTATTGTACCGGTATCTTTTGACTAGAGCAGAGGGTTTACGAAAACCAAACTGTATAGCGGTGTCGTATGACAAGGCCAGAGAGATTACGGATGTTTTTCTTTTTACGATACCTTTAATTTTTGTTGTATTATTAGAAACGAATAACTAATTCATTTGTCACATCGTGTCTGTATTCAAGAATATTTGTCTACGTGTTTATGCACATTCTGACTAATTAGCAATTATAATTAGGCAGTTTGTATGATCGATGTTAGATACTTCATTACATTTTATTAAACAAAATCGTATTACTAAGTAAAGTTGTAATGTTAGATGGCGTGCTTTGGTTATCAGTCAAACGTAAAAGGTTTACATACAAACTAAATAAACGGGCACCCAGTATATCAAAACAAATCGCCATGGCCCTAAACAAACCAACAAAACAGTATATCATATAAAAATACACACATTGCAAATGACATTAGTACTTGCCCGAGGGGACGGGCATTATCTACAATATTGCCTTCAATTTATAGAACGTCAGCTACTAATAGCTTACCGACACGAAGTTTGATTTATTGATCGTGAATATTCCAGATCGTCAAATTACGTCGCGGTGTGTAGAGCATACTGGGAGTTTATAGTATTTTTCTCAATAGATTTCAGATTGAGCTCAGGAATATACAACCCCTGTTGAGCTGAAGTATTTATTTGACGATGAACACGACGACGTTTGGGTAACTTTGGATACTCGTGACTATAATCTATGTACATTTTGTGCTTGCGTCAGAATGCGTACAAATCAGGACTATATTGACGAATAATATAATTCAACACTGAATTTCATTGAAACATTTTTGTTTTGTTTTAGACTGTTAAATATTAATACATTTCGCTTAAGTCAAAATTAAATTTATCTCAACAATAAACAACTTGTCTCCTATTTATATTGTTGTGACTTAAGTAATAACAATGAACATGCTGTCAGTGATAGCATACTTGGTAATGTTTGAATCTCAATTGGCGAGTAATGGGCTTAAGCTGAATTCAAAATAAATGTTCAGTCTTCGTATTTCTCATTCGTTCAAGTCGAGATTTTTGTCAATATAAATAATGCAATACACAACCAAAACATTTTATTTGTGTTACAGCAGAAGCTATAAATCAGTAGAAATGAATTGCTGTTATGCTTTTACTGATATCGTCGAGAAGTAGAAACACTTTGTTTTGTTTGTCCCTGTTTGGTTATATCAGTTTTATCATGTTTGTTCGGTCACAGTAAACATGCCGCCATGCTTATATTTGTAGTTCTAATGGCAGTACGGTGGTTTGTGTCGATAACGTTCGGTTACCATAGCAACGTGAAACCAGAGACGTTGGTGAAACCAATCTGAATTTGAAACCAAATCACATTGTTCATAGTTGCTACACAAACATAACGAGGACACACCAGGTAAAATGTACATCCGGTATTTGTTTTACGGACAATCTCGTCACGATCTACACATATATACCCTACATTCGAAAGGCGCTGTTATCCATACAGCCGATGTGTTCAGGTTGTTTCAAAGAAAGCACAACCCGGAATAATTTGTTGTCAAAATATCGTGTAGAATGAAGTGTGTGAAATATGCATGGTTACTAAAGACAGTTACTCGAAATAAAAACTCAATATGAGTCATCGATTTTCCGTCTTAGTAAATACCAATAGTAATTTGAAATGAACAAAAATAATGATATATCGCGTCAGCTAATTGCAAAGGCCAAGGTTCAAAGGTCGGGCTCTTCTTTGGGTCAAGTTAAAAATAGGTGTCATGACTCTTTTCTCACGACCTATTGATATCCGACCACGGATTTAGATAATCTAATTCCGTAGTAACTAACATGGAACAGACGTCCACCAGGTCACTTTCACACGACTGAGGTCTTAGTAAAACAATGCCAGCCAGGTGGACAAAGGAGATGGCTGGCAGACAACATCATATAATGATGTACATAACAAACCGTGTCACATATCGCTATCCATTGATGTTCTGGTGAAAAGAATCACCCTGCATTATTTGATCGTAAGGCGACCGCTAATATCGGCCCCCTGCAGATCTTGTTTCTAAATATTCGGTTTAGAGATTTAAACTTAAAAAAAATAAAAAAAATAATATCAGTCCTTTTAACATATATTATTTTCTTTTTTAATTCTTGTTCTACGTTAAGTATCCTTTCTATTGGTTACTTGACATCACGTATTGCTTTTGCGTTAAACCACAAACAAACCAGGAAGTTTTAAGATGATTTTGTATATATCCGTAGTGGAACCTCGTTGATACGAATTTCTTTAATCCAGAATTTAGAAGGCAAAATTCCGTGTATCATCACGTCAAGAATCCGAATATTTTTTCGGAGAATAAAACGTAACACTTACATTAACAATATTTAGGACAATGAACATTACTGTAGTGGAATGACAGCTTTAGAGGGTTTCCGAATGGTCAAAACCTTTACTTGATATCGATGATAAAGCATGCTGCCTTAATCCAAGAACAATATCTCTCACGCGGCAAACTTTTCGCTCCAGATTGTCTGTTATTTTAAGGTTCATTTAGTTGCGCTACATGCAGCATAACATAGGTTCCTGTTTCCTTTGACGGCCGTTTTGTTACACTGTTCAGCACAATAACATTGTCAAGTATTAAAGTGTAACAAAAATTGGCAGCAAAGCAAGCTAAATAAATAACGTCATGTAAACACTATACATTGTACGTGTCAAAACATCAAAGCAATGCGAATGAAGCATTCAATATACTCTGTGAGATACTAAGGCCAAACTTACGATTTTTGTTAGATTATAAGACAGTAATGTGAACAGTGGGTGGGACTTATAGTTTTAAACTTTTCTTTCACTTGATGATTTCTTTTCCAACTTCATTTTTTTTTGAAAACATTGTCTTTCCCACGAAAATGGCTTGAAATAATTTCTCTTGATTTGCTTTCATCTTATTTTCACTAAACAAAAGATATAACTCAATTGCAGTCTGATTCTGAAACTGTTTTCAGTATAGCGTGATCCTCACGTTTATATCCAATAGTAAGTAACATTCATTAAATCGTTGAAAACCAGGGCTCGAAGTATTGATCCCTGGGGTACCCCTTTCAGAGTTCCAGACCGACTTTAAATCATCGAGTATGATTCAGAGAACGGAAACCATGTAATAATATTAGAAAAAAATGGTAAGAAGTGAAAGTATCTGTACGAAATGTGGTAACGATAAAAGGAATGAAAAAAAAGAGAGAAAATGACAATGAAATAACGAAAACATGATGGTTAAACGTGTAAATAAACGATGCTGAAAGGCGAATCAGTTGTGATTGAAATAGAGTATCAAGACGACACAAGGCCGGAAACCTACACAAACAAGCGTATTGCTAAGGGAGAATCAAACCAATCTATAAAAATGAATTGTATTCACATGCAAGTGAAAAGAGGGATAAATAATTGTGCAATTTACCTAATACACATAACTCATCTGACAGTGGCTAGTACCAGTTAAACCAACAAAGAAAAAAATTCAGATAGAAAAATGATACTTCACGCACAACTACACAGTCAATTGTAGACAGAATAAGCTACATGTATCTATCCTTTGTATCACGAAGCTTTTTACTCTTAAGAAAAAATTATGAACATACAATCATATTTCCTTTCCAATAATTAGAGATTGATTTTCTGGAATCCATGCATCCGCCGTTTCAATTTAAAAGAAAAGATTTCTTAGCATAAGTTCGTAAATATCTCACTTTTAATGAAGTACAGCGCTAAAAATCAATAAATTTTGAGAAATCAGAACGTTCTTAAAAGTTCCGAAGTTTTGTTATTCCGGGGTCTGACGTTACATTTAGTCAAAACACGGATTTAACAATATACATGTGCTCTATTAGGGGCGAAGCACATACAAGATCAAATGAAACTATTTGTTTCAATAATGTAAATAAAGAGTGACTTCATTACAGTGTACTGATACGACTTTAATCACCCAATATGTACATCAGGTCACGTGAAACTCCAGCCAGATGTATCTGATTGGGTTAAAATGAAATGTTTGAAGGTGTGAAACCACGTACATTAAATTCATATCATATAAAAACATCAATGACTAAGAGTGACGGCAAACTCCTATTTTTAGGGTAAATCATGTCTTTATAATGTACCAAGAGGCTATGTGTAGGCACTTCATAGGACTATCCTAGGAATGGAAAGGGCGAAAAGAAATCAACCGTGGATAACCGAGAGATGGATTACTTGTGTTCACCCAACCAGCTATCTCCGTGTAATACCCCGGTGTGCTCTATATGAAGTTACCTGATATTTAGAATTTTTGGGTGTACGGCAGGGCGAACACGAATATATACACATAATGTTATTCTGTCTGATTGAAATATAAAGGTTATACACAAAGACACACCACACAAACAATGCATGCGTAGCTTGAAAAGATGAGAAGCAAACTTGTATTTGCTGATTTTGTACCTACATCATGTCTTCATTAAAAAACAGCATCCGACTATTCCCGAATTCAACTTTTCTCTGAAGTTGTCTTGGTAGGAGAGTGTACTAATAATGACAAGGAATGTAGCACTGTTTTCTGCAAAATTTCATAGATCTCAAATCAAACATAATTTGTTTTATACCTAAGCTAGGGATAAGTATATTTTTTACAATTGCAATTTGAATACACGTGTAATAGCATGTTCACGAGAATGGATTTTAACACTATTGTAATGTATCGAAACCTTCCGTTCGGGACTAGGGATCGAAAACGTGACCTACCACAAACGATTTAGGCTTTGCTACAAGCTACGTACTGTAAGAACACTGTGTATACCACTGTGTAGCGTTATGACATAGACATAGACCCGGACACAAGTATCGTTGTTTTATATGGATTACTAGAGATCTATATTACAATCCTGTATCATAACTTCGTCTATATGAAATTACACTAAACCAGCATCACAGGGACATGAGAACCAAATATAGGATGGAAGTTTAGATCTTCAATGATGTGTTTGTACATTTGTATGTTTATCAGACTTTTTGGGTGCTTTTTTAGGTCATCTGAGCTTTGCTCAAGTGACCTATTCTAATCGCTTTCCGTCCGTCGTCGTGCGTCGTGCGTCGTCCGTCGTGGGTAAACTTTTTACATTTTCAACTTCTTCTCAAGAACCAGTGGATGGATTTTTTTTCAAACTTGGTCAGAATCATCATTGGTAGATGACGCTACAAAATTGTAAAATTGGGATTCCTACCCCAACCCCTGGGGCCAGGGCAGGGCCCCAAAGGGAAAATTAACCAATATTTCAAAAATCTTCTTCTCCAGACTCAGAGGTACTACAGTCATTTTCTCTGCATGGAAAGAAAGATCATCAGGGGCTTTATTTAAATTGTAAATTTCAGGACCCCGAGCTATCCGTTCTCCCTTGCGTAGGGGGTTAAGTTTACTATAGTTTATATAGGGAAATAAAACTTTTGGGTATGATTTGACAACTTTCTGTAGGAAAACATTTTTACTTGATGAGCATTATCCTTGGAGGAAGATGGTTTCAAATTGTAAAATTGAGATTCCTACCCCAACTCCTGGGGCCAGGGCAGGGCCCCAAAGGGAAAATTAACCAATATTTCAAAAATCTTCTTCTCCAGACTCAGAGGTACTACATTCATTTTCTCTGCATCTGCATGGAAAGAAAGATCATCAGGGGCTTTATCTAAATTGTAAATTTCAGGGGAATAACACTTTTGGGTATATTTTATCCATTTTCAGCAGAAAATTACTCAAACTTAGTCAGAATCTTCTTTGGGAATGAGGGTATTTCATTGTAAAATAAGGATTCCTGCCCGATCCCCAGGGGCTAGGGCGGGGCCTCAAAGGGAACATTTACTAATATTTTCAAATTCTTATCCTTTGATGACATGACAAGTATTGTATTTCACTTAGTTTACATGCTGATTTCCACATCACATCTAAACAATAAAATAAAGCTTCCAGTACCTATGATATAACTCAGGTGACCACTAAGGCCCCTGCGCCTCTTGTTTTATCCATTTGTTGAAACGTCTAATAAAACTCCCTTTAACATCATAATACAAACCTGGGATTAATTCTTAAACCCTGTGCACAACGCATATATAATACAGTGGCATAGTTATGTACAATACACAACGTCCTACCCATATCAAGTAAAGGATTTAACCTCGATGATCGGTCAACCATTCCAACGAGAACTCCACTGCGTTAGTGTATAGGCAGGTTTTTTTACAGGTGTCTTATTGGTATCGTTAGAGTTAAAAGTATGTGACAGCGTATAGGTATGCTATGTTTAGGGCTGATGTACGTTTTCCTTAACTCTCTAGGCGCTCCTATATAGGAGCAGACAAGGTCTCCACTCTGCCTTTTGTACATTATATATTGTGTATTTCAATGGAGAACTTATATTCATATCATTGTTTGAACCCGGATGTTAAATGACATACCTGTACAGTGGGAATACTGTAAAGATGTCACTGAAGGAAACATGGAATTTCGTATTGATGGCCATGTTGCTCCTGTTGGAACAGTCAAACATCTTTGGTAGAGACCAAACTCCGACAAAACTTGTCGAAAATATGTATTTTGCAATTGTCATGAGAATTCATTTTTTTCTAGTATAGTTATTGTATGTAGCAGTGGTGGATCAAAAGACTGATCGAACGGTGGGATAGCGAAGGGAGTCCAACTCAATGCGGAAAGAGGGGTGGGAATAAAGCGGGGGGTGGGGTTGCCAAATGAGAAAATATATGCAAAAACATGGCTTTTGAATTTTAAAAGAAAATCTGCTGTCGTCAATCATTGACCGGTTGGGGTGTGTTCTCCCCAAGCCATTGAAACACCAATGTATTCCTCGACCATTATAAACTTGTGAAAGGTACATTTACCAATCCATTATGTGAAAGATTAGCGTGAAGCGTTGCGGAGATGTTATGTAAACTGACCCCCTTCCAATGCAGTCGTTGTATTTGTTGATATCATAATATCTGTCCATTGTCTTCCCTAACTATTGTACATTTTAAGTTTGTTTGTGCGTCATCAATTCAGCCAAGGTTGTATGAAGACAGGTGTCTAGAGAGATAAAACCGAAAGTAAAGAGTAAAAGAGAAAAGATAGAGAATTAAGTCTTTAAATGGGGGCAGCAGATCGATTCTGGTTTCTTCAAAGTTCCCAAGATTAGAAACAACGAAGAAAATATCCGGATTATGAAGATTGCTGACCTAAGTTTTAACGAAGTTCGAACTTTCATTTAATCCGAATCTCGTTCTACCCGACTATTGCACAAACAGGCCCTGATGTAGACCAACCCTCGATTCAGTGGTCTACTTACAGTCCTAATATCACAAAACCAGACCATCGCATGGACCTCAGGGAGTTACTATTCTGTAGAATAACAACGATAATAAAATACGGCTGTGATGAAGTCTGATATGTGTAACTCCTCACTTAAGTCTCTATATTCTATACATTAAGTGAGGCGTATCTGTAACGCTACAAGCCCCTGTGGTATTTTGGACGAAAGCCACGAGGTTTATGGTAATACCAACTGTATTAAATTATAATGAGCATTTTATCATCGTGAGAGGTAGCCTTCGATAATAACTTGTCAATAGATTAATGTATAAAATCCTCCGTTTTCAGACGGAAGTAAAATGTCAAGAGTAAATTTCCTGTTGCGCATGCGTGCTAAATATCTTATTTATGTCTTTTCGTAACATGAAGTTTAACCAATAAGCTATGACGAGGACTTAAATAATCTAATTCAGTGGCTACAATAATAAAGTCGGGTTCATGGCGCGTGCAAAAGATTCAAAGATCCTATATGGTTTGTCATTACCATTCGTTCCGAATGTGTACCCGAGGTGTTTGAAATGAATGGCCACACCTAAATAAAACAGGAAAACAGACTCAAGAAAAGAATCCTATTATTATTAGTACATAATTTGCGCCCTTTTTATGTTGAAGGTGGGAGGGGTCAGTAGATTAAATCACCCGTAAGCAGCCGTCAGAGAAGTTATCATGTACTGTACAAGCTTTCTTCACTTGCGCGAACTTTTTTTTTTTGCTGTTTTACTCTCGTTTTTACACCAACCTACAAGGCCTCCCCCCAGAAACATAGCATGACTTTGAAGTGGACTTATGCAATACAGTTATCGACGGGCTGTTTGTTACGTAACGTTGTAAACAAGTACATTGTCTGTTAGGTCAAAGTTGTACATCACTGTTGACTACCTGACATGTAATCTGACTGGACAATAATGGACGCACCGGCCTCGCTCTAGGCACTCAGATACGTACCTATATTAATTACCACAGGTACTTATCGCGGATGAGCACAACATTACAAGCGTACTTAAAATATACAGTGCATTAGTTATGCTTTACTCATTCTCTGATAATAAGGCGGCCAGGGTTCGTTTCCTTGATCGGACGCGAAAAGGTATGGGGTTTCCTGCCTGCCACGTGGGTTTTCTCCGGGTATTCCGGTTCCTCCAACAAAGAGGAGAAGGCAGAAAGGAAAAGAAAGGAAAAAATAAAGACGGGGAAATGGAGAGAAAATGTACAAGGGGGGAAGAGGGAAACGGTACAAGGGAAAGAGAGGGAAAAGGTACAAGGGAAAGAGGGCAAAGGTATAAGGGAAATAGAGGAAGAAGGTATAAGGAAAGGAGAGGGAAAATATACAAGGGAAGGCGAGGGAGAAGGCAGAAAGGAAAAGAAAGTGAAAATACAGACGGGGAAAGGGAAGGAAAAGGAACAAGGGAAAGAGAGGGGAAAGGCACAAGAGGAAAGAGAAGGAGAGGGCAGAAAGGGGAAAAGGAGGTAAAACATAGACGGGGAAAGGGAAGGAAAAGGAACAAGGGAAAAAGAGGGGGAAAATGCAAGAGGAAAGAGAAGGAGAAGGCAGAAGGCAGAAGGGGAAAAGGAGGTAAAACACAGACGGGGAAAGAGAGGTACAAGGGAAAAGAGGAAAAAGGCTGACGGAAACGAGAAGAGGGAAGGAGAGATGGGTCAACTGTGATTTGGATATGTGAGTAGGACATCAAGTTATCCAATCACCAACGAAGTTACAGCTGGCATTGATATCTGACCGAGTTTTACTTTGCACAGCAGATTCTGGTTACATAAAAGATAAATCTCATCCGTGTACCCACGGTCTTAATAAAAAAATTCATAGTTATGTAAATGAGTGCATGGGAAAGTCCGGGTCAGAGTTCAGCACGTGCCGCATTACATACACGTGTATAGGTGAGTTTAGGACAGTAATGACACGTACAGGTGTTTGTGTCTGCCTAGCAATTGAACGATACGGACTTTCCCACCCACCGGCCCCTTTTTCGGAAATGCATGTTTCTGTGTCTTTCATTTTGTGATTGCAGAATCTATAATGGGCGAGCACATCAAAACCAGATGGAGATGAAGACAGATAGGAATATAAAGTTCGGGACTCGCTGTTTGAAATTTCGATTTAACATTGTATGAAGTGAATAAATGTACGTCCTCGTTTAGCTATAGGCGAACGAACTCCCAGTAATAAGTTTGAGTTTATATGATAAATAATTTATGTTTGTTTAAGAGGAGCGAACTAGAACATAATAGCTTTTAATAGCTAATGTTAAATGTTTTTAAATATCCGACATTAAATAAAGTTTATTGTATTGTATTGTAGAAAACAAGTATTGTTCGAAAAAATCTACTTTTAAACTTGCCTGGACCCAAGAATGGTATACAAGATATTTAGTTAGAAGTAGAAAACGGGCTTGTAGATATACCATGTATCCGTACATAGTATATAGTTATAATAACAATACCTGTACTCACTCATAAACAATGAGGCACTGACATACATCGATCCATCAAAACCAAAATCATTCATATGCACCGACAGAGCAAAGATATTAAATGGATACTAGTACGAGAACAGCGTACGGAATGATGTCAACAAACCTTTGGGCATTCCACAGGGCCCTGGCGTACGGAGGTTATCGAGGAAATCAAAGGCGTATTTCCTAGCAGGAGGGAAGGTCAGAGCAACATGTCCATTTCCAGGGAGGAAAAACAGCGACTGGAGCACGGCGATCACAAGGATGTGATATCCAGCCATTCTGTGAGGTGGTAAAACACAGGTGGGTGTTCTCCTTCTTAAACTCCCTACACTGGCGAATTATCTAATCAGTAACACAGGTATGATCAGCGAAATGTGTTTTAAATAGACGTATATATCAAATTTACCATATACGATTAGCACTGTGTCAAACAATCACACGAAACACAAAACTTAGCTGCTCAGGTGCTCTGTACACCTCTTTCACACTGACAGGTAAATATATACACGAAGATTCATATACCATAATCGATTCCACGCAAAGTTACCGAAGCATGGAACGCCGACGGCTCTTATAACGATTGAGTCGCTAAAAAATGTGTGTATACGTCACGCTAATAAGGCCAGGAACTGGTTGGCCGTTTTACCCTGACCAGAGACGTATAATATGTTTATACGTCTCTGCCTGACCCCACCCTGATAAATCGTACATGTAACATTGTCACTATGAGACGCGTGGCGAATGTGTTAGGTGTGTGATTTTGTATTTACAAGGGACAAACCCAGTCATTTTGTATAATTTTCAAACACACCTCTGTGTCTGTTCTTAAATACACGGGTACATATGTACCCGTATAACACAACAACCCGGTCACGTGGACAGACAGTGGTTATGGGAGGGGAAGGGCAGGAACAAGAGGGAAGGGGGGATGGAGGGAGGGGGGGNGAATTCATGCTTCAAGTGACTTAAACCACTAGATTTTCTTTTGCTAGAATCAGAGCAATTGATGATGTTTTCAAATGAGATAATCTGTTATAACAACTGGAATACAACGACCTCAAACTGCGATATGTATCTCCAAGCTTTAGCTAGAACGTGATTCCACTTGTTACTCGAGCTCTAAACCATAATCTTCAATACCCGTACCATACTAGCATCCCCATCCTCCCCCACTCATCCCCTCCCCCGCTCACAAACCCCTTGCCCCATCTGACCGTAGCATGTAAGGGAGTTGGTAGTATGTGTGTGTTTGTGTATGTGCGGTGGGGGTGCTATAGTGTGTGTGTGGGTGGGTGGGTGGGATTCCTTTTTATATATATCCCGCCAAGGATTTCAACTCTGTACCCCTATTCCAATTCCCCTCGTCCCCATGATCAGTTGGACCAGGCTACGGACATGCCTCCAACCCCTCCCCGGACTCTCCCACCCAACCCCACCCGTCTTATATACTGTTACTATAGCTACATCAACGCTTTTCGATCCTTAATCACGACCGGAACTGCCCCGCCCATGATACCCGACATAACACCTCTGTATGTGATGTCAAGTTAAGATTTAGAACAACACGATCCTATTCACAGACTATTGTATACACGAACGATTACAGTTTCAATGACTAGGTGGTTTTAAAAATGTCGGTAATCGACTTAGAAGAATATACACACTATGCAGATAGTATTACAAATATCACGACCCTGGATGTTTTCTATGAGGCCAGTCAATAGGAAGGAATTGTATGGTTCCAAAGAATTTGTCGAGTCGTGTTTTTGTTATTTATACTTCATGGTTAAGCAAGTGAACTTTTATACTGATTTTTAGTTATTTTTCTCAATAAGAATTGATATTGTGGAAAGAAAACGGTGCCAAATCGACCCTGTTGTGAAAAGGAAAGGGCATTTATTTAATTCTATATTGAGTGATGTGTATAAACAGAGCACAAATAAAGATAATTGATTTGATTAGTTTAAACCTTTTCGATAAGGTCTCTGAATGTAGTTGCGCAGCTCCTTGTGAGAATGCCTGTCACTTTTGTATATCATATGCTCTCGTTATTATATCCAGACGCATAGTCTACAACAACCTCCATATAGCATCAACATTTGAAAGTTAGAAATGGAAACCTACCGGTAAATCACTGTCTTACATGTCGGCTACGTCTATTAAGGAGCCGTGAGAGAGGTGAACAATTTGTGAAGTGACAGTATTTTTTGAGATTTTGGATTTATTAGAGGTGTTTTATTTTTAACTGAAACAAAACGCGGTTTTTTGTTAGGATGGATTTAACGCATATCATTGGAAATACACGCTTGTAAACACGTGGTAAATTACTATTGTACATATACATTAATTATTTTACTGTTTGAAGTAGGAGATTGTAGACTTATACATGGATATGTCAGCTTTATACACGTATGAGTGTACATGTATAACATTATTGCCAAATTTCATTTATTGTTTTTTTTTGTAAATTATCTTTTAAGATATTTGCAATTGATAATCTCGTATCACGGGGAAAGTCAATCTTTTTGTGTGTCTATCTCTCATTCGCGACTCGTTATATATAAAATTTCAGGTGCGGACATAGGTATGAAGCCTGATGGTAACTACTATCCTAATAAAGCCTTGTGTGTTACCTTCTCAGGAATTCTATCATTAAAACGTTTACATCAGTTTATATTACTTTATTACAATGTCTGTGTTGCGTGTAAGGTCGCAAAACTCTTATTGACTATACGGTACGGGGGTACCCGCACCAACATATGCATGTCCCCAAAAAGTCATGTGTACATGTAAACATGAAAATCACTATGTTTAAAGTTACTGACATGTTTCTTAATTATCTTTTTTAATGTTTGAACTGAACTCTGAACAGATATAACGAGTGCATGTAAACTTAGTTCACGAGTCACGTGACCCCGATCGTGACTCCATGAGTTGTTATCGTCAGCCGGATATTCTGCGTAAATGATTCGTTTGAAAGGCAGCCAATGACGAACTTTATATTGTACACCCAAATAGTTTTAGCCAAACACAAATATTCCTAATGAAACTAAATCGAATCGCTAATTTAAAACTGAACACACGAAGAAAGAGACAAAAATACAGAAAAATAATCTATAACACCACGACAGAAATCAACAACATAAAATATTACGCAGAAAAAATTCAGGACAGAATACGACACACCAAAACACCACGAGGGAACTCAACACACCAAAACACGTACAAAACTGAACACACCAAAACACGTACAGAACTCAACACACTAAAACACCTTGGCAGAACTCAACACACCAAAACACGTACAGAACTCAACACACCAAAACACCTAGACAGAACTCAACACACCAAAACACGTACAGAACGCAAAACACCAAAACACCTAGACAGAACTCAACACACCAAAACACCTAGACAGAACTCAACACACCAAAGCACCACGAGGGAACTCAACACACCAAAACACCTAGACAGAACTCAACACATCAAAACACATAGACAGAACTCAACACACCAAAACACCACGAGGGAACTCAACACACCAAAGCACCACTAGGGAACTCAACACACCAAAACACATAGACAGAACTCAACACATCAAAACACCTAGACAGAACTCAACACACCAAAACACCTAGACAGAACTCAACACACCAAAACACATAGACAGAACTCAACACACCAAAACACCTAGACAGAATTCAACACACCAAAACACCTAGACAGAACTCAACACACCAAAGCACCACGAGGGAACTCAACACACCAAAACACCTAGACAGAACTCAACACATCAAAACACATAGACAGAACTCAACACACCAAAACACCACGAGGGAACTCAACACACCAAAGCACCACTAGGGAACTCAACACACCAAAACACATAGACAGAACTCAACACATCAAAACACCTAGACAGAACTCAACACACCAAAACACCTAGACAGAACTCAACACACCAAAACACCTAGACAGAACTCAACACACCAAAACACCTAGACAGAACTCAACACACCAAAACACCTAGACAGAACTCAACACACCAAAACACCTAGACAGAACTCAACACACCAAAACACCTAGACAGAACTCAACACACCAAAACACCTAGACAGAACTCAACACACCAAAACACCTAGACAGAACTCAACACACCAAACCACCTAGACAGAACTCAACACACCAAACACACCAAGACAGATATCAATTCACAAAAAATATTACGGCGGCAATACCCCAGCACAGAATGTTAATTTGTTATTGTGTTTATATATAACGTGAGTGTGACAATTTTGTCCGTTGTGTATTTTTTCTGGTAATCAGTGTAATGTCAGTTTTTACATTTATTCTACGGTATAAAATTAAGCTTGAAATTGTCGTGTAAAACTTTTTCTAAGCTTGAAGGTTATAACTTTGTCTCACAAAAACTACAAAGTGCATACACGGCGTGTTTATTATTTGTGCAATAACTGATTCTAGGTAACTGCGATTGTTTCTGCAGACGAAAGGTAAGCATCATTCTATGTCTGATAGCAGGTAACCCTGGACCCGCTTGTATAAAACAACTTAAAGTACTGAGATTTCCTCTGGAGTTAATATGAAGATTTTTTTTTCAAATGATTTGAGATACTTCAAATTGTCTGGCTGAAATCTTCCTCAGCTCAGATCTTCTCACTTTTCTCAACTTTTGGGATTTTTCTCCGGTTCGCTTGTTTTAAAGTAAAATCTGTAGTTTTCCTCAGATAAATTTGACATTTTCCTCGAAGTTTTGAGGGAGCAACACAGTTACCACAAATATGGCTACCTAAGCAAGAATGAGACGCCGAAACAGACACAAACAACGTAAACAAAGTTTTCTTCACGCGCGTCACGAATTAACAAAACTTTCTTAAAAAAATATCTATAAAATATTCATAAATGTGGGACAGAAGAATATAGATCCAGGAAAAGTGCATGATACTAATATTCCCATTAGAACATCAACATTTATATTCTACGTCACATAATGCACATATTTAACGTTTGTTTAATATAGTTTGTTGACGGGTCGCGTTAAAATAGCATGTGTAATCCATTACAATGCTGGTAGATTATGAGGGCATGATATATATAAAGGAGGATATATTAATATAATGCACACATAAAATTGATTGGCGTAATAATCGGTATAATTCAGCGATATCCCCAGATATATTATGCACGGACCTTCTGACACGGACCAGGAAACAAACGAACAGGAGGCGGTGTCATTTGTCTCAAAATACTAAAAGTTAAACATTTTGTCTCGATAAAATACCGCATCGTGCCGATTCATTCGCGGTTTGCTCTATATTTCTTGTGTCTCTATTTTTGTTTTTGATTGGATTTGCATGGAACCTTGACATCCTGAAACAGAAATGAGTGATTGTTTATCTGACAATATTTTCATATTTTTCCATGGGATAATTTGTAGATATTTTGTTAGGAACAAACTGGCATGCCAAAGTCGATTTCATCTGAATCAGAACTTGCGACTGCCTCGAAAACCAGTCAACAAAAAGTATGCTTTAGTATGACCGGTAAGAAACATATCTTCTTTTAATAATAGCGCTATTATTTGCCCCAGAAAATTTAAATGAGGAAAGGTAAAAATGCATAAAATATAGAATAAATCTGGGCAAATCGCGAATACAATGCTGTATGCTTTTAGTATTTGTGAATTAGTATTTGTTTGGTTTAATTTTTTTCAGTTCAAACATATTTTATTGCCAAAAAATGCAAGAGGATTGGGCACAAGTTACATGAACATTATTAACGCCCTTTCCTTATAAGATAAATAATTGTTTATACACATCATAAGATGGATTTCATAATTTAAATCACTACATTTATCTATTATTGGGAGAGAGAGAGAGAGAGAGAGAGAGAGAGAGAATGTTACTTATTCATTGCAGTTTATAAATTATAATGTACATCTCAATATTCAACATATAATGCACACATTCATTCTTACTTTTATTTACAAATTATGGTATTTTTTGAAATTTGGTCATGAAAATGGAACCATCCAGCACAGTCAGCGCAGTGATATCCTGGCACTATTTGTTTGGTTTGATATTAAAGGAAAAAATATCACTAATTTATCTGAACATGAAATGAAAGGACGGAAAAAGTATCTGATATCCTTTCCTCAATAAACCCAATGAGTGCCAATAACTTGTTGAACACTGAATCAAGTTTTCACCAAACATTTTCGATACAAATTTATCATGCAGATTTTTTCATCTTCTTCCGATAAATGTATACTTTGAATGAAAATAGAAACACAAGAATAAGAGAAAACTATATTTGCTGGTGTAGTATCTACACCAAACCCGTACAACCAATAAAGATATATAAAGTGGTTAAAACGATTGTATTAAGCGTTTATGTGTCTTATATAAAGACATAGGAAAAACGTACTAGTATTCCATTTTTAAAACAAAATTTCAAACGCGACATTATTTCCACAACTAAATCTAAATCATATGAATCCCACAAATCTAAAATGTAACTTACAACTATTTGTTGAGTTCATTGAAACGTGACTGAAGTTTAACATAAAGTAAAATATAAATAGCAATGCTTTAACTATTATTTTATTGTTCGGAAACCAACAACGTTAACAAAGAACGAACACATTAGTTATAAAGGAGTAGTCCCCCTTTGATTGTTTTCAAACACTCAAATCTATTGTTCAAACGTTAGCTAAAACATATGTAGCTGCAAAATATAGACTTGTTGTCAGTTTTGGCGATATTAAGCCCTGGAAAATCAAACAACACAACACAATTCTTCTTCTCCACTTTTACAGCCACGAAATCTGATCGTGAGTAAGTGAAACGTATAAGGAACCGAAGAACTTGGGGCTGTGTCAAACCATAGGTAGTAGCATCATAGGTGTATTGACAGACGAGGTTAGTACCTGTGGCCAAACTGCACATTCAAGGTTGCAGATATCTCCATCATTGAGGTTGAGATTAAATATTCATGTAAACGGTCATATCTTTATTATCATATTTATTTAATACATACATAAATCCACTACACAAACCTGCCTACACTTTCAAATATACATAGATAAATAACATTTGCCAACGCTATAAAGGCAGCCTTTTGTTTACGAATTACTAGAGACGAGTTACTTATCTTGCTCCAATACATTTTTCTCGGTAAATGATCACATTCTTTATCTAAACTGAAGATATCTTCGCTAAAACTCTTTATACGCCAGTCAAATTTGACGGGAGTATTATGGTATGGGGTTGTCCGTCCGTTCGTCCGTCCGGCTTAAACTTTTGTTTGTCCTGCAATCTCCTCCTACATTTTTCGACCAATTTCTTTGAAACTTGGTATACATCATAATCATGATATGAAGTTGTGTCACCCTTAAAGTAATTTTGATTCGACATTTTTTTTTAAAGTTATTGCCCTTTGTTTATTTCAGTATTTGATTTTTGTACGGCAATCTCCTCCTACATTTTTCAACGGATCTCTTTGAAACTTGGTATACATTATAATCATGATATGAAGTTGTGTCTCCCTTAAAAGATTTGATTCAACATTTTTTGCAAAAGTACTTGCCCTTTGTTCATTTCAGTATTTGATTTTTTGTCCGGAGATTTTCTCCTACATTTTTATAGCATGTCAGCTAACCACTCTTAGAATGATGCAGATCTTATTTCAATGTAAGAAAGTATAAAACACTATATGACATTCAACGGGCGTATATTGTTCCGCCCTGCAGTACTCTTGTTCATTTTATCATGGAATTTATTCAACATGTTATGAAGCGGATAAGGATTAGATTATAATCAGTGTAATTATGTTAATCCTAATAATATCATACAACTCAATTACTGTAATTTTGTTAATCCTAATAATATCATAGAACTCAATTATTGTAATCAAGAGTATGTATTTGACAGCACATAATTTCAAACATACTAAATTACACTTAAAAAAAGTTTACAATAGTTTCAACTATTAGAAAATTATTATAACATAGGTAAGTAAGTATTACAAATTAAATGATTTTACCCCGCTTCCAGCCTATATCACATGCGGGTTACTGGTTATGAAATGTTCACGGAACCCAGCGGTTACTTAGCCTTTTTAACGTTATAGCTCTTGACTTTACCTCCTTGTAAACTGTACGTAAGATCTGCATCTCTTCCATTGTTGTGTAAGTAGAGCGGTCGGCCTCCATATAAGCTCAATAAAAAATAAATATGAACCGTTTTCAACATTCAACCATTTAGAAATATATAAAACCACTTGAAAAATAGAGTCCGAAGACTCCTTAATATCGAAATACAGCCAATTACAGGTTTTCTAGATTGAACCTATCATACATTGCCTCACGACCATGCATGGATTCAGTCTTTATTCTAAATTTGAATGCTGTCCTATAGTTTAAGGTCGTCGCCATGATTTCATTGTGAAAAGAGTAGTGTTTTATATCATACTCTTTGGTGTGCCTTGTTGTGTTCTTGCCTCCTCGCTTTGAGGACGTAACGTTTCTCGAATTTGACTTCATGTCGATTATCGTTGATGAACCATAGGACGCTTATCCTTCTGGAACATCTGGTCTTACTTTCTTTGTACTTTTTTCTATGGTCTCCATGTAAATCACTCTTTTGCTCATACATATGTTTTACCCCAGTTTTATCGGTTTTGAATACGGTTTGCGGTTTTGTGTTTGTCCCCTCAGGTCCTGCTTAAAACAACTTAAAGTACCGATGTATATTAATAGTTATTTTATTAATTGAGTACACCTATCGATCGATCGATCGTTCGTTAGCCTATGAGTCACGTTGACCTAGTTTTCAGGCCCATAAAACACCATGGAATAACAAAACCTATTAAACATATATAATCTTTTTATTCCTATGACTACAAGAAAATGGTAAGCAAGAACACAGATGTTGAATGATTTTACAAAAGCGTATATACTAATAGGTGTATAGGTACCGCGATATAAAACTGTATTTATTCAAATGTTGTTGACTAGAAAATTATATATTTAATTTTGTACACATATTCTTTTTAAAGCTCTAGCCTTTATATTCTGATTCATGGTTTACAAATTTGTATAAGATATGTTCTTATCGACTTATCAAAACCAGTTAGGTGATCACGATAATACAATGCATGAAGAACGTTTTTGGAAAGTCTGTTTTTAGATGTAGAAAGCCAGACAAAGTCAACATTTTACTGTACAATATGGTCCTATCGTTCACACATAACTCGTCATTAGTAATTAAGTTAATAAACTATGAGAAAATCCACGTCTACAATGTTCCGAAAAATATGTAGAATACGATAGCGACATGGGAAGGGTGATATTGGGCAAACATTGGTAGACAAGGGAAGGGTGATATTGGGCAAATATTGGTAGACAAGGGAAATGTGATATTGGGCAAACATTGGTAGACACGGGAAGGGATATATTTGGCAAACATTGGTAGACAAGGGAAGGGCGATATTGGGCAAACATTGGTAGACAAGGGAAGGGTGATATTGGGCAAACATTGGTAGACAAGGGAAGGGTGATATTGGGCAAACATTGGTAGACAAAGGAAGGGTGATATTGGGCAAACCTTGGTAGACAAGGGAAGGGTGATATTGGGCAAACATTGGTAGACAAGGGAACGGTGATATTGGGAAAATATTGGTAGACACGGGAAGGGTGATATTGGGCAATCATTGGTAGACAAGGGATCAGCGGTAGGTGTTCAATGAGACACCGTTTAACCAGTTAGTTTCGCGGATTTTAGTTTCTCGCGATTTCTTTTTGAAAAAATGAGTAATTTAATATTTAGTAGATTATAACTTTATTGTCTGGAGGTATATGAAAGTGTGATAAACAATGCATACTTCCGACCTGATATTTATATACACCCATGCACCCATCCGTAAAATGATCGGAGTGTTATTCTTTATTAAATATGCCACGAAATCTATTTTAAAAAATCACTCTTTAAATTGCTGTTTATTTATAAACAACCATGTATATCACGTAAACTGATCTCAGTATTCTAGTAAATATGTCACCAAACATATAACATAAATAACGTATAATCTATTGGAGTGTACACTTTTAATTGCTAATTATTTATATACAGACAGGTATCAGTTGTTGCCTAGCGTGTGTTGATACACCTGTATAACGTACCTGTTTGAGAAACCTGTTACAAAACATGCACTCTATTTCAATTACACTACATTAAGGATCGTTTGAGATTACATTACATACATGCTTGCTAATACATGTAACAGTACTGGTATAGTGGCAGTATTGTATTGGTTATTAGCTTTAAAACTTGCGGATCAAAGACACATTACAACATATACACAATAATTGTAGGAATTGTAGACTGCGAGAGTGCAGCAGATCAATTTTCATTTCAACAAATTTAATTGACAGAACTTTTACAGGCGAATATATTGAATAACAAACTAAGCCTGTATACATTCTTAACATTCGTGGCCGATAAAAGAAGTTTGATAAACTATATCACTAGAGTATTGATTTATCGAGATTAAGTATATGTTGAATTTTTTGTTGTTGAATAGTAACATTGTGTTATAAAGCAAGGGAACTAACTCCAACTTATAAACCTATGGAGATAATCCCACACTATTACTTCCTCTCATTGATGTGCTTTTCTGCGACAAACATGGATAAATATAGATGAAACAATCGTAAGTACACTATAATCACATATGATGAGTTGATGTTAATATAACAATACATACACAGGCTATCAGCACTGAAATATTAAATGTTATATATCATAGAGTGTGTGACAGGACGGTGGTTGGGTCTATACCTACCTACCGACATGTTCCTAGACTTATCAATACATTTAAGGTTATTGAAAATTAGCTTATCACACAGTTAAAATTAGGAAATTATCCTTGGATATCTAAACTATTATCACAGCATAAGGAGGTTGAATTAAGAAAACTTATTACAATCATGGCTCTTTGTACAGTTAGAGTACAAATAAAGAAAATAAGTAAAATCTACTTATAAGTACAGCAATTTACAATGGCGCATCGCAGGACAGGTGGTTGGAGCAGTTCCTACCTACATTGCCCTTTAGACACTGATACAGCAAAATCCATGACAGTTAACTAAACACTATTAAGTGAAGGAATCTATCACAGGGTTGATAACAAGGATCATAGCGTGCCGAACACAATTGATTGAATCCAAGCCGGTAAGATGATCAGTTAAATGATAAAAACATACTAGTCGACAAAAAGGCACAAGTCTACAAACTAGTGTGTAGTGGTCAGCTTGCCGTATCACTAGGTAGACTGTTCCACACCTTGGCAGGTTCAACGCGAGACGATGTCTTACCGTAGTTGGTGGTATTTACCCTGGATACCTTCAGTGTGTCAAACGCCCTGAAATAAACTTCCTGTTGATCTATAAACTCTTTTAAAGATTCTGATACAATATTATTAACAATTTTTGTTTTAAACGCGCGTTAACATCCGAGCAAACAAAAGTGATTAATAAAAGTTGAAATAGCTATTTTAATAATTGTTATACACTAAATAAAGTTTATATTCATAACAATTTTGTAAATTTCCCTAGTCATTGTCTTGAACCAGCAAACATGTTAAGTTTGTAATTCACTTCTAATTAAAAGATCAGGGATTTGTTAATCAGCAGAAGGCTACATTGTATTTTTTGAATTTTTCTCCACTTTTATAGTATTACTATGATTGCAAAAATGCAAAGATAGAAGACAAAAGTAAAAAATTGATAAAATGATTGAACAGCGACTTCGCCCATTTTTGTAAGGTTATTTCCAATTCTTTAAAGTGCACATAATTGTTTGGAGGCTTTTTTGTTGTTGATATAAATGTAAATGATTAAATCACTATCAATGTCAACCCCTAATGAAATAGCTTTACATTAATTCCACTGCTATTTGATATCGCCCAATAGTAAATGAACTTAGAGTTTTTCCTTTTACAAATGGCCTGCGATTTCTCTGGGATGACCTGCATACCATTGTTTATAAACCACTTAACTAAAACTTTACTTTCATTTTCTAAAACTTCTCTTTGGATAGAAGCATCATCACTCATTAAAATACATTTGTGTAATGATACAGAGAGCTTGATTTTAAAACAGTAAAAATGTCAATGTTCAACTATAAAAACTTAGGGAACCCCTTTCCTGAGCCACTCCCAGTCGCTTAGCATGGGGCCGAGCCTGACCCGCTGCTGCCTGTTACTGAGGTAGCTACTGATAAGTTGGACTGCTGACTCGTTCAGCCCATATGCTCCCAGCTTCCCCAGTAACAGTGAAGCAGGAGTGCAATCAAATGCTTTGGAAAAGTCCATCAGGATAGCTCATTCGAGCTTATGGCAATCCAAGGTCTGACGCCTATCCTTTAGAAGCCTAAGTAGCAGACTGGCACCTATATCTACGCCTGGAAGCAGCAAGAAAGAGGATTAAAATACCGTGTAAGACACACTGAACTGTGTAATAATTTCCACGAAAAACGTTAAAATTTTCTTGGCAAAGTATCAATCACATGAGCATGTTAAAGTTAGTGAGGGGATTTTAACTGTATTTAAAAAGTAAAAAATAGATAAGTAAAATGATGACAGAATGCTTCAGAACCTGCTTTTAACATTTTCGCAGTTATTCCATCAACACTAAAATATTAACTAGTATCCTGACGATCAGTCACATCTTTAACATCGTCTTTAAAACAAACGATTGTTGTTCAGATAACAAACTTAACTGAACATAACCTGAAGGCTGTGCAGAGAGGAGTTCTCAGTTAACCCCGTCCCTTAATATACAAATATCACTCGCAAAATTACAAAAGTAGTCATTAATAAACTGTACATACATTCTGTTGAATAGTAAACATCTTTTCATTTTCGTTTAACACTGGTTTCTGATGGTTTTACATTAAATAGAGAGGAAGGGCTTAATAGTTGACCAGAAGTCATAAGATCTACGTCTTCCTCCACATGTTTTCAGGATTAATTTTCAACTGACTGACGTGTTATCTTGACCTCAATATTACGTTGTACCCTATATGCTTCCCAGTTAGCAGCTGTTCTCTGTGATTTGTATCTATTTATCAACATTTTCTTCTTAACAATAGACTTTTTCAGGGTACTGTTAAACATGGAGGTTTGTTTACTTTCAGTTTCTCCTCCTTCAAAGGCACCTGTTCATCACCGAAATAAAAGTCCTTAAATGTTGTATTTTATATGACTTTAATGGGTCATTTTTGTTATTATTGAATGAGATGAAATGTTACAAAACCGCCGAGAGAAAAGGAAAGTGGGCTATTGCAACGTTACGATTGAAGTGACGTTTTAAAGGAAGCATTGACCTCTGCCCTTTCTACAGATGAACATAACACACACAGGTGATCGCACCTTTACAATTAGGTAAAATATTCAGTACCAAAACTGAAATACACTGCATCATACAGCTGTCTTGTCCTTCTAAAAGCTAGAAATCCAAATGGGTCTAAACTGCTGTTGAAACAGGAGGGGGAGGTGAGTAAAACGCCTTATTTTAACTCCGAGTCGATATCACAAATCACCGCCTTCCACACGATGATGATCCAATCAATGAGGAAGTAGGAATAAGTAATTTCATCTAATATAAAGTAATAATACAGCATACATTTATCGGGAATGATAGCCATGTCATCTGCCTTCATAATCATATGCAAACGTTATATATATAGAAAGCAATTTACATTTTTGTCATTGTTATGGTGGCTTTTTATGTCATACATACATTGAAACATCTCCTTTTTAAGATCTGAATATGATTTAATATCAGTTTGGTTAGATTCAAATCACATTCGGGACACACATGTATAAACTATTTATATCATATGGTTATGATTGTTAGCATTATTCTAAGAAGTAAAGAGAATATTTATATGCTCATTAAACACTGGACAAACAAGAAAGTATTGAGAAACTGTTTTATATTTTGAAGATCATACATGTACATATATGTTGGACTGTTTTATCACCACTCTAAACTGTAAAGGCTATTTATTGGGAATAACATTTAAGTGCCTTACATAAGCAAGTACTTTGTTGGATATTATAAAATATATGTATTTGTCAAATAAAATCATGATATACTTTATCTTTTGTACTATAGTGTCCTTATTTTTTTTTAAATAGCTTAAAGTGTCAACCTGTCTTCTAACCTTCAACGTATAAAGGATGTACAAACCTTTTAAGCGTGTATTTAAACAAGGGCTACATATTTGCAACGTTATAAAAGGTTTTATAGGTACTTTACACATTGCTGACATTCACTGTGCTTTTCAAGCGTTTTGGAACTCTTTAGACAAAGACTTTTCATACTTTTTACTACTGATGAATTATAGATGTATGATGCTGTAAAATGTTTGCTTGTTTTGACTTTCTGTATTCACAAACAAGTTTTTAAACTTTCTTCGTTTTTCCAGTAATTATTTAACATTTATGCACTTTCGTTAAAGTTCGAAATTTTCTCTGTTATGATGTCAGATATATAAGACATGATCATGTGACTTTCGTTAACCACTTTATATACGATTGTCTCTCCGTTAATATTCTGACGTCATCGATTTCAAAAATGGTACAAAGTATACTTTCCAAGAATATGATAATGAGTCGAGCTAATTGAAGCAACATTAACTAAAATTATAACAAAATAACAAAATGTGAGATAAGTGTGATTTATTGATGAAGACTTTCATTATACGGTCAAGGTTAATAGGTCGTTTCAGCCGAGATGTCAATGTCGATACCAGGTTACCATCACACACGTTGCCGATTATTGTATTTTCTTGAACTCTAGCCCATGCATATCTGCAAATTGTAGAGACGTCTGACGTAGGCTCATTGTAAAATAAATAGCAATATCATGATATTGGGTGGATTGACACAATCCACCCAATATCAATCCTTCATTTTATACTTGTGTCTCTGGATATGTGGAAATGCATGTCGTATCCCTGTTGCTTTGATGTTATCTCCGCAAAACTACACCCTCTACTAATCTTACATGGGAATATAGTAATCGTTTTATCAGTGTGTAGTTAAAACTTTTGTAGTTAAAAGTGTGTGTACAAGATATGTTACAAACCCATCAACAGTTGTAATCTATATATTTTATAATAATTATGGTAACATCAAGTTATACACCTAATGAAATCAATGTATCACAGTTGGCCATTTTGTATGATACAAGCTCGTGTAACAAAATATCTCACGAACCCCACAACAGTTTAAGTTTATGTGAACTCCATGGAAGGGTCACGTACCTGGTCAGCGCGAGATGCGATGTATCCCAGGAACCAATTATCTGGCTATCTGATATTCGTGATCATAGTTCATGCTTAAAGGTCAAAGGTCGCATTAGACTATTTTGGGGATTTGAGTACATATCTATGATAAACTTATGCTCACTACTGTTCATCAATTTCGTTTAGTGATTGAGTTTGCATTTGTTGTCTTCAGTATTTGACGCAGTATGTGTTTTTGTTTTACATCGTATGTTGTTGAAGGATGACAATAATTACTGCAATACTCAGTCATGGTACATCTGAAGTCAATTTCACGATTAGGGTCTTTTGATAAAAATGAAAATGAAAAAGAAAATCCTTGACAAGTATTCAAGGCTAAGGAAAGCTGCCACAACTCTGTCAAGGTTAAGATACTACCCCGTAGTCTTTGCACGAGACACCAATGTCATTCCAAGGCCATCGCAACACATTCTGTTGTCAACAATCATTGATGACTATCGTATTTTTATTCTTTATCCTAGTCAGAATATACTATTAACATTTTTTTGTGCTGTACAGTTGGTAGAAGGAAAAGACGGACAGGTATCACATGACCAAACACTCAATACACTAATGATATATAGATTGGTTTGACAATCCTTTTAACATGAGGTCAAAAACCAAGGTCAAATAAATATTGTTTTTAATAATTATTGTTGATTGAAATAAGATATATATCCTTTCCAAGTCTTATGTCGGATTGTTGTGAAAGATGAGACTATATTGATCAAGGATTATTAACCGATGAAATGATGATTTCGCTTTGAGGTCAAATGCCAACTTCTTGAATATTCAAAACAGATGCAACCTCCTTTAAACCTAAAGAAGGTTATTTGAAAGGAAAATTTGAAAGCGTGTATGACAGGGTGTCGTTCTAACCCTCCTGACTTTTTGTTTTCCCTGGAAACATATCTTTATTTTTTTCAAGATTTGTAGCATGGATATTATAGTTATTAAAGTTATTTTGTATACCAAGTTAAAAAAGAATTCATTGACACAATTGTTTTGCGAAATTTTACATAAGATTCTTTTTTTCAATATTATGTATAAAATATTTTCAAAATATTTATTCATATTGATCTTTGATAAGTTAAAACACAATCATAAGCATTTTTTGGCGGGTACCTTAATGACTTAAAAACGGAAGAAAAATGACATTTTTAGGACTTCAAAGAGGGGTAACTCTTTCAAAGAATGTCTTTAAAAATAGCCTGGAAACCTATTCTCAAATTTTGATATTTTGTTAGGTACACTCCAAAGAACAATATACAGTTTGCGAAATTAAATTATTTGTTTTGCTTCTAGTGTCCTTCGCTACCTTAATTACACTTCCTTATCTAGTTCAGGCGAGTTAACCCGACGGTCGTTTTGAGATTTTAAAGGTGCCTGTGTCCGATAGTTGTGCTATTCTATTTGGTTTTCTTATTTATCTTCACGAGTAGCTCTAGATATTTTGCTGTTCTTACTCCTGATCTCTTTAATTATATTGATTTTTTTTTTATCTCGGTAGCGTGAGTACTTATATGTTGGTTTGTTACTTCGATTTTTTGTCAGGCCGCTTCGTTGAGTTTCGGGCTTTGTTCCAGTTATTTGTGCATATGGAGTTATTAAATACTTTCATCAGATGGAGTAAAAACAATTTTTGTGTAAAAGTTAAAAGGTGACATATATCAAGAACCAGCATATTTAACGTCACTGACAAGTCCTCGCTGACCGAAATATTCATATGAATAAGACTTAAAAGAAAATCGCTCGGTTTTTATTATCGACTAAATTGGTTAAATCGTTGTTTCCTTATTCATTGTTTTAAGTAATGATAAACTTGAATAGATAGATGAAAATTAGTAAATAAAAACAAAAGCAATCAAACTGTTAACATTCTTTAGTTCTATAGATTTGCAATGACCAGACAACATTCATAGTAACTAAATAGAGATAAGAAACAAATGCTGACATGAATCCCTGTTCTGAATCTTACCTTTTGACATTTGTTGACAACAGAACATGTGAGTACAGAACTGAAATGCCACAACGTTTAACCTTGGCCCTGGTAAGCTCGTTGCTTCCAAGAAAGTCTTGGTGGCTTCATGTAAGATAAAAACGGATATTTTGGTAATTTGTTTTTCATTTATTGTTAAATTCTTAAGAAAATGTCACTGTTAAGAAATAATTTGTTGATTTTAAAAAGATTCCACCAAAAGGAGTTTTAATCAATATCCCTACCAGTTATGAAGAAGCGGTTGATATTCCTCACAATGAAGCTAACACAAACGCTATCATTAAGCTGATGTCTAGACTCACACTCTATTACAAGTCGAGCATGGTGGTTTTACTGACCCTAGCCTGACACTTATTAATCCTGATATCAATGATCGACCTTGAATCACGGAGAGGGGTGCATTAATAATTTACAGATAATCATATAAAAATAACAGTACTGTGTAATTATGTAAACTTGGATTACGATATTGTATGTACCGGTAATAAAATAAACTTAGATTTCGGTATTGTTTAAGGTAAAATAAGGATTTGATTTTTCAACTGTGTTAGTCTCTTTATCTTAATGTAAATAAGAAATTCATATCAATCACAGTTTCATAACTATTCAGTTTTATCATTAATATATAAGCTTTTGGTTGTAAAACATCATCATCGGATTAACGTAAATAGAAAAAACGTAATAATATGTAAACTTTTGCTTATGTGTTACTAAATTAATGAACTTATTCTATTCATGGTTTACATTTATTAATTTATCTTTGTTAAGTTTATTGCCAAGATTTCTAACAGGCTGTTAGGATACACATGTGCCCCTGTGTGCCAGATAAATATTACCCCTCTCGTTGCCGACTCGATTTTGTTTTCATATAAGGCTGAATTACTCGAAGAGCTTTTTATTTCAGGATATGTAACAGGGTCCTTACTAATTAAGGCTTTCATTTTCACATATTACTGTACCACGTGGCCATTTCGGCCATTTAGGCCTCGTCAGTGGTACTAAAGGTATGATAATGGAAAAATCGACATTCAAATAGTTCCGAAACGGTATCTGTAAAACTATTATAACATAATAAATTACAACCTTTAGATACAGTAGATAAATCATACTTAAAATAGATTATTTATGTAAATCGTGCCAGAATGAAATACAGCTACCAACTATAACTAACGTCTTGGACTGATGATTTCGTCACTAAAATAGAAAGGGAAGAATCAACGGTTTTGTTTGCGGAACAAAAAGAGCTGAATAAAATACGATTCCGATTTTCCGCTCCCGAATATTCCATTTCTTGATTGTTACATCTCTGCTTTTGACATTTACAGTTATAACATATCCAAATGGATTCGATATTCATGAACATGCTATGGGTATAACAAATCCATGATCGATGTTAAATGTTGATAGTTAAACTGAAAACACAAGATTTCGAGAAGGTAAGTTGCTAAAGATTACGGGCAAGTTTTTGGTCGTCATCTTGATATATAACCTTGTGCGAAAGTCGATATTTTGAGTTCATGAGTGTGCATTGCGGTTTTGTTCTAATTATCCCGGTTTTCACTTCGGAAATATGAGAAACGTTATTTTATAAGGGCACATTGAAACGTAGATAATATGTATATTTCCTTAAGAATAATAACATAAACATGTTTCATTGTGTACCCTGTCTAGTCGTCAGAGATGTGTGGAAAAACGGAATACCACGGGGACAAACCATGAAATAGGTATCGATAAGGAAACATAAAGCATACATACATGTATATGATCACTCGTTTTTGGACACATCGACTGATCGACGTGATTAAAATAAAAAGCTACTATCATAAACAGTGCTGAGCAAATTTACGATAGGCAGGGGCAGCGTCAAGTTTTCAATCGTAAAATAAATCAAAGCATTGTAAAACAAAATGTAAAAAATAAAATCTTATAATAGATGTGATGTTTTCGGTTTATTTACAAAACCAATTCATGTTAGATCAATACCAACTTGCTTCATTTCGTTCATAGTTGATCTAGTGTATTGTATATCAACACATATATGACATCAAGTGGCTAAACTTATAAGTTGAAAAACAAATACTAGCCCTATTCAACATTTCTTTTCATATCAGAATAAGTAGAATTGTATAAACAAATATTCAGGATATTCCTATAACATAAATGATCACTTAATAGCATAAATCTCCGAGATGTGAACAACTTCATATGGTTTCAACTGGACGAAATAATTTGAATTATTGAAAATAAATGTTATGATTGTGAGATTCCTACAAAAGGTATGATAACATCGATATAGTGGCATATATGTTAATGTTAGGGTCGTACTAGCCTTGCCTCAATATTTCTAATCCAAGAAATGTCATTGAAAAAAATCGGTTATGAAACAATTACTTAACTGTAGATTTCATGAATGATCAATGGCCTATATTTTCACGTGGGTGTCGGTACCAGCTGGTGAAAAGGCATCGCTCTGTCTTCCTGCTGTTAACAGCTGGATCACTATACAATATATGAGATTTGTAGATAGACTTATGACATACGTCGTTTACATTTGTATCACTTTCAGAATCACAGCAACCTGTGGAACTGTAGCCGGGTGTTGTAACTAGCCTGCAGATTTATTAAATGATGTGTCTCATGTGCGAGAAGGTCAATGTAGGAATACAAGATATGCTATTGAAAATAATCTATAGTGCCAAAACATAGAACTGTCTTTTATTCCAGACACTTTCTTATTGACAGTATTAACGACGGGAATGTTTTACCCAGTGATCTAAAGAAAAAAGACAATTATACCACTTTCAAACGAAAACTTACTAAATACTGTATAGAAATAACTTGTTACTTTCTAAATAGACTTCTTATCTGAATTTTATCAATATTTTAGATTCTGCTATATTAGCGTATAACTATGTCAATTTTTATTGTTTGCTATATAAGCATGTATGTATATTAGGCACATGCCATTTAATTGATGAAATACCTTTGCATGAAACTTTATGCATTCTGTGATACTGTTAAATAAGATAACTGTGATATAACGTTATATATGTCGATTGCATCAATATGTAACTTTTATCTAGCACAATGTTTATATATATATATCGATTACGTAAATATGTTATTTTATCTAACGCATGTATTTTACTTACAAGAGGACCATGTGGAAGATTAGCCTTTGGCTAAACATGTATTTTATCCTCAATACATAAAGTTTATTATTATTATTATTAACTAGTTTACGTAAATGCACTGATCCTGGCCAAATATTATTTGTTTTACTGTTTCGGTTCCAAGAGTTCGACAACAACATGAGACATGTAATCACCACCTACGTCACACACAGATTAGTTGTTTTAATTCTAAATAGTACTTAACCTGCTTATTACTATAGGGGAGAACATCATGGCAGAAAATCTTTTGTGAGGTATCTGCTTCAAAACATACAGCACTGTGGATACATTTCGTGGGCATTTATTTTATTGATATGTTCGTGGTTGATAGCGTCGTTATCCATGTACAAATAAATAAATGGATGCACCGAAACAAAAAGAAAAACAGCACAAAATATAAAAAGTGAAAGCGTATATCTGAACCACATGCAGAACCTGTCATATTTAAATGATGTTTGAACTTTGATTGAAACGTTTGCTTACTCATTTCTTGTTAATTTTGCTTTGCTATATCCTCTTTTTACTGATCTTTTCATATATTTGAGCTCTGGTTAATTTGGACGTTATCTATGAAATCTTCGTCTAATAAATCCCTTTGTTTTATGAATTTCAAAATTTAGAGGAGTGATCGTTAATTCATTAGTAAGTGTGTATATTGTGAACCATGCCAATACGCAAAAGAGATCAGTGTGGCCATTCGAAATTAATTATTTATATATATAAGTATCATGATAATAAAATATGTTTTCAGTACATCTCACATGAATACAATAGGGTCGTTTGGATACCGTCTCGTTAGTAGAATCCTATCCTGGTGAATCATCGGGTTCCATCAATGAAAGCGTGGCTTTGTGTACGCCATCCTATGGCTATCCAGCTGTGGCGATACGTAAGCATGGTGCTGCGTCCAGTAGTATAAAAGACAAAGACTTCATATATTCTGTGCACAGAGTGCCTAAGCGACACGTACCTACCAGGAGACCAAAACACGGTCTGCCTTTATTTGGAATTTTAGCACTTCAAAAACAAAAATCAGGTACGCATGCTAACATACCACGTCTGTTGTATGTACTTGGTTCTTAAGTGACATTTTGTTTTGTTAGATGTTGTTAGCAACATATTTTAATAACACGATGTTTTGTCTAAATACCCTCATCTGATCTTGTAACTTGTCTTAAATATATTAATATATATGGATAGTTTCATTTTATGAAAGTTGTTTTTGTTAATTATCTGCTATAATTAAAGATATTAACGACTGCAACATGGAAACGTCTCTTTATTTCAAAATCATATAATACGGCTTCAAGGGTAATTTTCGCGAATAGTCTTATTGACTATTGAAGGCGCTCTGAACACCAATATGGTAACCGCTGTATAGTAATAACTATTATATTTTGTCAATATTATCGTTAAGAGGTTGGAAATTATTATATTGGTTAACTGCGCTGTTGTAGATACTAAACATAATGTTCTATGCATTTACTTGTGAAAGTATTGTACAGTATTTATTTTCAAATTAGAAATGGCATCTACAACAACAAAAGCGCTTACCAAATTGGTGAAAATAAACACCCCAATCAAACGAGTCGTATCAACGTCGACGTCCAGCCGCCAGGGGGCGCAGGTGCTCGCAGTAGGAGCAGACATTGCAGGAACGGTGAGTCCATGTTTGATTTATGAACCGTGAGTCGATGTGAGGTGTATGCACATCATCAAATTTAATGTTAAGCTTTAATTTGAAATAAATGGTTAATGTGAAAGATCTGCTGATATTTTTGTTATAAAGAAGTTGAAATAAGGTTGATAATGTGTTACATTTATGATATTTGCCCTGTTATGTCAAGTTCTAAAACAAGAATCACAGGCAATACAACTTTGAGATAAGCAGGAATTCGTTATAAGCTTGTTCGTATTTGTATACATGTTTCACTAATTTTGACACAAATTAATTTTTACATTTTTGAAGCTTTTTTTGTTCTGATAATTGATTAATAATTGACTGAAACTGACTGAAATGTATTTTTGAATACCAGAATATTCCATAGTGATTTTCTGAGGCTTGCTATTTATTTCAACAAGCACAGTTACAAAAAACTAGTTTACCTCTTAATAAGTTAATTATTAACAGTCTTACTACATCGTTAATTTGCAACTGAGATGTAGGGCATTATTTTGTTTTTGTATGCATTTCAGTGTCCATTTAGAAGTACTTTTGAAACAATAGATAATATGATGAGTAGACCGCAGCAAACAGCAGCGATCCAAGTGGAAACCCCAGTCATTGAAAACAAAGTACAGAACTACGATGCTATACCCGGACCAAAAGGCCTACCACTTATTGGCACTTTGTTCGATTACTTGAAGAAAGACGGTCTCAGATTTAACAAAATGTTTGAGGTGAGAACTTGTTTTTGTTCGTTATATGTAGCGCTAACATCATTTCTACAAAGAACGATTTGTAGACAATGGAGATTTGGAAGCTTGATTTCTAAAACAAATTTGTTCTTATCATTGCATTCTAACATGACATTCTTCATTACTGTGACATCAAGCTTCGATGAAGTTTGAAGAATGACAAAAGTAGGACGGTTTTGCGATGAAAAAGCGGCAATATATTTTTTAAGTTTTCTTTGAAACAAAGGTTTCCTCTGGTCAAGCCGGCAAGAATTTCACCTTTCCTTGAATTTGATTGTAGGCATACAGAACAAGAGCTTTAGAATTCGGACCAATCTACAAAGAGAAAATAGCTACCATTTCAACAGTTATCATCAGCGATCCAGACGAGTACAGCAAAGTGATCCGAGACGAAGGCAAATACCCAATGAGACGCGAGATGGAACCCATGGCTTACTACAGGTCCAAAAATGGGATCGGACTTGGTCTTGTCAATGCGTAAGTCATTTCAAATGTTTCAAAATTTAAGAAACGATTTTAACACTTTCGTGCATCTCCTCCAAAGCTTGAAATCATACATATCAACAATCCCTCAATTTTTAGTTTTATATCTCTGGGTTTTTTTTGCAGCATGACCATTATGATTACGTCAATGCCCAACCCGATGATAATCTGATATGTATCTTTCTCCATCGTTAACCTCAATATCTTAATTAGTAACGCATCATTGCACCTGCATATGAAATTTACATCTTACAGTTGATTACCTTTTCCGGGGCCTGTATTTAGGATACTGAGGTTTCCATTGAGTGAGATTGGTTAATTTTAAATGTTTATATAACTGGAGTTGGTTAATTTTCAAATTGTGTGAAGACATGAAATTCACAAATATTGAGACGTAGTTACAATTGAAAACCCGCCATCATAAGTTTGGTGACCGTTTTACTCCTATAACGTTCATATCATTTTTAAAAAATATATTTTTACGTGCATTAATTCTTTTTCCGAGTGTGTAAACTTTTGCCATAGATCATGACGTTACAATTGAAGAAACTGTCATAATATAATGCTTTTTCAATGAATCAAAGCCAAGGTGTTAACTAGCTACTGGGTTACCAAAAATGTTTACCAACCCCTAGCGCCTAGCAGGTTTGTCCATTGAGTCGTGAGTGAAGAAACCTACAGTGGTTGTGGGAGAAAATAATTTCCAGGAAATGCGCGTCCTTTCTGCATTTTTTTGAACTGAGATCCATTAATTCATTGACAATATCTTTTCAGACAAGGAGAGGAGTGGCACAAATACCGGACAGTGGTCAGTAAGAAGATGCTGAAGATGAAAGAGGTATTGGACTACTGTGGAAGCATGGATACAGTGGCTGAAGATTTTGTCCAACATCTGAAAGACCGGAGCACCACCAAACACGAAGTGCCAGTCCTGGAGAAGGAGATCTTTAAATGGGCAATGGAATGTGAGTAAACACATTCAAACATCTTTCCGGTGGCCTGATATTTTATCCATGACTTGCTCTGCATGAGGTCTTACTTTCCTTCCCTGCAAGTGGTACATTTGTCTTTCCTTCTTTTTCTCAGATCTTACTTTTTATGAAATACATATGTAGCTGAGTTAGTGTAAGTAATATCACCAATTCCAAGAAGGAGAATGTTTTAGCCCTTTTTATTCAAGGCACCCCGCTCCGTTACAGAGCATGGTAATGATTGGGCACGGGATATGTCAACACGTTTCGGATTGGCTGATATTCACAAACCTTCATCGGCCGTACACTCCGCCAACTTTCAATCCTACCTGGCCTGTTACACGGAACAACAATAAAACATGCATAATACCGGGAAATGATGTCATTTTACTTTGGACGATTTTTAAGGTTATTCATGTTAAAGTGCTGGATTAGCCAAAACTATCTTATTGATCAAACCTATAAACGTTTACAATATCATCGAGTTATTAGTTAAGTAATTACATCCCCAGCCATTGGTACATTCCTGTTCGAGGAGAGAATAGGCTGCTTTGGAAGCCCAACCCCGACACAAGCACAGAGCTTCATCGATAACCTGCAAGGTTTCTTCAAACTTATGCAACCCCTCATGTACAACATTCCCCTCTACAAAGTCATGCCGACGAAGATGTGGAAACAGTACGAAGCTTACGCTGACAATGTTATGAAAATCGGCAGATCTTTTGTTGATAAGGTGAGTAGATGTTTACGGCAATTTTACGTTGCAAATGATTATACAGATTAAAGATGTGTTTCGATTGATTTTCGGCATTGTTCACGTTTTGAAAACATTTGCAACACGATGGTTATTTTTCTTTAAACTTTCCATAGATACCACCGGAAAAAGAAAATCCAATAGAAAATTGCTTAAATATTAAATATTCTTCATTTTATATTTTAAAATATAAAATGAATAAAGTAAAATATATTAATCAGGTTGTTGGCCTTGATTTATGCGCAGGTGTTAGTGTGTTGGAGGGGTGATGTCTTAGTATGAGAATAATATATTCACGCTATGTAACAGCTAATCTTTGGAAGCAAGATACTTCTGATCGTTTTCTTATTTTCTAACCAATTGATTGAAAGGGTATAAAAGTAAAGATAAATGTAAAACGACATTATTTTGGTTTCAGTGGGTTCGAACTCTGTTAGAGATATACATATTAGCGATCAGCTGTTACGGCGAGAAATGCCTAATCTATTTACATTTTTTACACTGAAATAAAAAAAAATGATTAACTGATATCACGTAAATCATTACTACTGAATTTTTGTCGTCATTTTATACAAATCATCAGAAAGCGAAGGCTCTGGAAGGCGTTGTTCCTAAAGAGAACGAAAAGGTGTCTTTCCTAACGTACCTTATGTCACAGGAGTCCCTCACCCCGGATGATGCCCTCTCTACAGCGGTCGATCTGCTTGTTGGGGCCACGGAAACGGTACATAATATATAATATAAATACTGACATGCAAATGCAATCTAGTAAACGGATGCACAATAATCCCTCCATTTTGAATTTAATTATATTCTTTCAGCATTTTTTCGTCTCTTTTCGTAAATCGACGCTAAAATCTTTATTTCAGGACTTAACCTGTTTATGTGCCTGAACCCTTAAACAAATTAATAACTTTGTTATAAATATGTTAAATCTTAGCGGTGGTTTTTCTTGCAAATTTCAACGACAACATATATGATAAAGTTGGGTTTATCGTATTAAAATTAGGTGATGACCAATATGTTTTCCAAGATTCGAACATGTCACTTACGTTGCAGGAAGCTTTTTTGTGAACAACTAGGCCTATATATTAATCTAACTGTTCTTACGACCAAGAATGAATTCTGTGCTCAAGCAGACTTTCTTTAAACTGGCCTTCATCATGTGGCACGGTCAAAGCTTCAAGTGTTAACATTGAAAACGAGATTTGGCTGTGCCCATGATCCTTTAGAGAATGTGATTTTTTATTGATAGATTGCCAGAACAAGAAATGGAGCTTGAACATCGATATTTAGTTTGAGCGTGTTATGTTTTTTCTGAATACGTGCACTGATTTCGACTCTAGGTTACATGGCGGTTTATGATAAACTTCCTTCCTTTTTGGCGTCAAGTTAGATGCTCTTTGAATTCAAATGTTGTCATTGTATTAACACGCTGGTATACATGTTCTGTTTATCTACTAGACCTCCAACGGTTCACTGTGGGTGATGTATTGCTTGGCTAAGAATCCGACAGTACAGGAAAAGCTGTTTCAGGAAATCCAGAATGTCCTCCCTTATAAGGAGGCCATCACCCCGGAAACCCTCAACAAGTTACCCTACATCAAAGCTGTCATCAAGGAAACGTTCCGGTAAGTAAGCTGTATACTACATTCATATATATTGTATTCGTGGCGAGGACGTAGTTAAGGCATTAACCAAGTTAACACGTTTGCGTACTAATTGGATAGCTGTGGTATCGAGATGTTAAAACAGCAGAATCAAAACTGACTGATATCCAAACTTTTATAAAAGGAAGTAGTTTCCAATTCAAAGGTTTTAATTTTTCGCTGACGTTTTGTTGATTTGAGTTCATTGGTAGTTTGTTTGACATTTCAGTATACTTTTACGGATATTTACGACACCGACAAAAACATATTTTGTTACATTTTTCCAGGTTATACCCAATCACTTTCGCCACCAGCAGATTTGTACAAAAAGACATCGAAGTAGGCGGATATAACCTACCCGCTGGCGTAAGTATACAATAACAGTTACATATACATGTATGTATAAGATTTACTGTATATGAAATTATTCTTATAAACGGATTTTAGACTGCATGGGGACGAAAAGAATACACATAATAAAAGCGTCCAGTAGCCTAAAAGACAGATGACTTGATATTAGATTCAAGGCTTCCTTCAATTATAATCGACCTTTCTGGTGAACTAACGCGAAAATATGTACCTCACAACATATAATTTGGTCAAATAAATCAAAATAATCAGAAATAATCATAATTAGAAATAATTCAAACAAAACAACAAGTTTGCTTCTTAACCTGTAAATACAAGGTGTCAATTTGCTGATACACATTACACATTCAGTAGATCAATCTGTGGTTACAAAGTTAATGACATTATGCTGGGGCTTGTTTTCCATCCAGACCCACGTCCAGGCTAATTTATACGGGATGTTCCGAGATCCCGAGTACTTCCCCGACCCGGAGGAGTTCCGCCCAGAGAGATGGCTAAGGGAGGCCAACATGGAGTCTAACATCAAGGCACTGTCTAACCTTGTATGGGGGCACGGAGCAAGGATGTGCATTGGTAAGTTAAAACAAACGTCTCAGCTGCTAGACATTATCAAACAATAGTACACGTGTATCAAAATTGACGGCTGTTAGACAATATCAAACAATATTGCACATGTATCAAACTTTATGTCTGTAAAACATGTACAAACTGTAGGGTTGTTAGATAATATCAAACAATATTAAACATGTATCAAACGTTATGTCTGTAAAACATGTACAAACTGTAGTGTTGTTAGATAATATCAAACAATATTAAACATGTATCAAACTTTATTGCTGTTAGAAAAAAGCAAAACATATAATTAGCACGTAACACACTGCGCAACGAATACTAAACCGACATACAAAATGTATTACACACATAACAACGTTAATCAATGGAGATATCGACGAGGAGGTCTGGAAAATTCTCGAGAAAAACTTCATCATTTAACATGCAATGTCTTGTACATAACGGTATGTTATGGACTAGAGGAATTCAGATAAAAAAAAATGAACTGAAAGAAAAAGAGTAAAAAAACAACTCCTTTGCTTCTTTTTATCTTGTATTTTTGTCTAATTTCCTCTTTGTATTTTTATATTTAAGGCCGCAGGTTTGCCGAGCAGGAGATGCACATCATGTTATCCAAGGTCAGTATCAGACTTTAACCATATTGTCTTTAAATCATCAATCTATGAACAAGTAATTTTACATTCGTGCTGAATACAAAATTTTGAGTCCACAAGCTATGTTAAGTAAGAAAAGTCATCATGTTTTAATTTCTTTTTTTCTTAAGAATATGGTACATTTGGGTTTTTGCTATTTATCTATTAATTATTTTATTTTATCCGGCACTCTTTTGTTTCTTTGATTTGTTGCTTTTTTAGATATTTGTTTTTTCATTTTTTCCTCTCCTGTTTTTTTTTTCGATTTTTTTTTTTCTTTTGCGTTTTATGTTATTTGCTTTTAGTATGAAATAATAACTAGAAATACAAACATAATACAAGCACTCATTTGAAAATAATGAATTTAAAGAAACAATAAATTCCGATTTTATTCCTATTTTATACAGTTTGTTATTAACATCTCGTATTGGTTTTTTTTAGATGGTACAGAACTTCAAGATCGAATACCATCATGAAGATATTGAACCAGTTCTAAACACTGTGATGACCCCGGACAGACCTCTCAAGCTTTCATTCGTACCGAGAGAATCTGAATGTTTATGAAAATCGCGACGGGCATCAGCATCATTCAAACCTTCGACTGTGATAATTTGTAGCATCTTTGTACACGACAGACAGATGTGATGGACAATACGCGTGTTACTGTAGGACTGAATTCAGAGGGTCCAAGATGTTTTTATAAATAATGTGTTTGATAACAAAGAACACAGCAGGCGACCGATTTTGCTTTCTCATTCATGTTGGCGCCAGTTAAGCAGCTTATATAGGTTTATTGCAGACTTAGGACTCCGGGATTGGTCTGCTGGGTGCCTTCGGTATGACGCTACTGGATTTATTCGAACTTAGATAGTCCTCCTTAGCCAGTTCTCTACTAAATATAGCAAGAGTCACAGCAGGCCTTTATCGGGGATCAAATACAGATCCTGCAAGATTTGAAAGAAATTCCAACTTTTTCATCTTTTATGAATGGGAGGTATTTTAGAACAAGATGTAAGTACTGATGCTGTTACGTGTTAAAGAAAGCGACAGTAGAGTTGACACGAATATATATCAGTATAGTCTTCTCCCATGTTGCTTGTTGAATATTCATAGTTTTTTCCTTTATAAATCTTTCGAAATTTCCTTTTGTAAAGGTTAAATGATAATGTGAATATATAGTATGCAAGAACATTTAATATAGAAACAATGAAATAATGCCGCGTAAGTATTTCAGCGGAAGTTGTATTTCAATACCTAGTAAAAACGCAGATAAAGACGATGGTTTATGTAAATGGACCCTGCTTCAGTTTTAGCCTAACGATTTCAAAAACTGTCAATATTTGAACATTTCTCATTTTCTTACTTTCTATTAATTCTTTGGCAAATTTACTTCACTTTTAAGAAAGAAACTTTATCTGGGGATTTTAAGTGAGATGTAGCTTTTTCCTGATTGATAGTTAATATCAGTATTTGCATTGCATATACTACTACTTAGAATGATCTTCATGGTATTGTTTAAAAACACTGAAATAATTAATCCTACGTATATTTCTAGCAGGAAAACAAACCATTCTATTTCTTCTATACATATCAAATGATATTTATTCTATAAATCTGTATCTATATCTCAGTATCCCTAACGTTATTTATCAGACATATTTCATTAAAAAAATGACCTACGACATACGAGCAATTAAAATCTTTTGAAACAAAAATGCGTTTGTGTATTTCAATGACAACCTGCATTTTAACCCTGCAGCGAAAGCGTCGGGTAGTTGATGTTTGAATAGTCAAGAATCTATTTTGATTTTGTGATTGATGAACATATCAGCAGTTCCAGCAAGCTTTCAACCTCAGGTCACGAACGTAGCTTACGACGTTCAACATTTTGCCATTTCTTTTGTGTGATCGTGTTAAGTGTCTTTCTTAACAGAATATTGGGACCATATCAAAATTTATTTTATAAAGAGAAAATTCCAATAATCGGATTACAGTCAGCTTTTTGTCAAAGTGATCAAATATACAGGTTGACTGGTACTTAATTCATACAATAAGAGCCATAGATATTTCACTTCAACCTATTTACAAGGTATTGATTTTTTTTTTAAATAGCTAATTACTGTAGAAATAAAATTACAATTCTCCTATTATCTCAATCATATTCATATGTAAATTTCAACTGTATCAGGAATTTCAATATTTGTAAAATTTAGTTTTGCCGCCGTAAACTATTGTTTCGAAGAGTTATTTCGTATGCACTGTATTGAAAATAATTCATCAACTGACTATTCTAATGATCAACTTATAGAATATAATAATTCATTACAATTCTTATTTTTATCTTTTATTATACAGCGCGTGCAATTTGACGTGTTTTTTACGTGCATGGTAGATACCAATTGAACTATATCCTTTTTGAAAACGGTTCGTGTTACTAATGAAGTTGTGATTTGTAGACTTTTAACGTTAGAAAAGAACTGAAATCGTAGAAAATATTTGAAGTTTAGTCTATCGGGAGATGAACCAAAATTAAATATGTACTCTAAAGTATAAAACAATTCCTTGCAGAAAGGAAAGATTGCAGGAGTTTGCCCTATTCCTCCATAGATTAAATACTTTTGTGTGATGGTCGTATAACAGGATATATAACAATAAAAACAAGAGAAAACGAAAGTGTCAACAAATCCTAAAATCGAACTGAAAAAATTAGGGCAAAATATGAACAAGGAAAACCTTAGAACGGAGACCCTTGAAAAAAAGTACAATGAGAATAAGACCATGTGTTCCGGAAGAATACCATCATGTTACATGTTCATATATGTATTGAGTTTGGCTCACATGTAGATTTGATAATACGGGCATCTTAATGGCATATTATTAGGTTTATAAAGGTTAATATTAACGCTTACTTATAAAACACAGTTAAAAAACTATAATGTAACGATGTACGGTCAAATCGGTATTAAAAAACACTTCTAGAGAAGGCTCAAAGACAAGTCTCCTTGCAGAGATTACCTCTAAAGTATTCGTACTTGGTGAACTACTTTGTGGGTAAGCAAACATTGTATTCTCTTAAGATAAAGCATTGGTCATTTGACTTTATACAGATCTGTAGATAGACAACACTGTCAGAAAGAATATTATCTGACATTGTACCAGCGTGGTATCATCTCCGCAGGTGGCACCACTGCTATCCCAATAGTGTGATAAGGTATGACCGGCGAGAGCGTACCACCTAACCCACATCGGTTTGGTATTACCTTTGTATGTCGTTGTTGTTCTAAAGCGGATATGAACAGTAAGGTACTGTCATGTTTTATTTATCTACTGGTACAACATATCCACGCTGTTTTATACACACACAGAGGTATGTACATACATATTTATAATCAAGAACGGGTTCTTCATTTAAATGTTATAGAACTCTAATCCAAAAAATCCTTTTACGCAAGTTTGATAAAATGTTCCCTCTTTCTGAAAACTTAAGCAAACGTGTTTTTTCCTATTAATTATGTTCTATTTTTCATAATAATGAAGATTATTGATGTAATAGTGATTGTTTTGGCAATTATTTCTGTTGCGGGTTATTTATAAAAAAAAAACACAACATAGGATAGTTTCATTAATGAGTATAATTTAGTTACTTTGATAATGGAAACTGATTCAAGATAGTTTTCTGATACTAACGATACTTTTTGTATATCGATTAAAGACATTGTTATTAACAGGCTGACATAACTTTGAACAAATGAACCACACTCACTGCTGTCGGAATTGTCATCAAGTGGTCCTATTCCCATTATAACTAGTGTATTTTAATTATTTGAGTTTTGGGTAATAATAATTATGATCTTAGATAAAATATAACTCGTGTGTTATGTTTTCAGCTTGGCCATTTTGAAGTTAGATTCAAATAAATAAAAATCGTTTTCATCATTATTTCATAACCGTTGGTATTCAACAATAATTTTAAAACAAAGTTTAACAGAAAATGATGCAGATGATATTAACCAACGCGGTGACACAAACAAACCACAAAAATAATCATTTAAGACAGTTTTTCGTTCCTTATATATTTTCCATATATTTCAGGACCGAACTGCACATTCTTAACGTTGAACGGGGTATGCAACACACGTACATACACTATATCCTATTGAATCATTGTTCTTTCTAAGTATGTATGTTTCATTCCTCATAAATGTTAAAATATATATTTCGATCTTAATATATTATTTAAACGCAGTGGTGATATCTCCCTTTCTTCTTATTATACATTATATAGTAGATTGTTAAAAGAAGAAACTGTAGCTGTCCATTTTTAAGCAGTAGCTGTTCATTATTGTTTTTACTAATAAACAGTTACTGGCTTAATAATGGACATTTACAGGTAACAAAAGTAATTTTAAGCACAAGCAAATTTCAAAACAAAACCTTCAATTACAACATACGGTTTTACTAGGTATATGTACATTTACATATAACAAACAGTAAAATATGTAACATCGTAACACCTCCGACAGTTATATTTCATCCAGGAATAATCCAGCTGACCATAGCACTGATGAGGTATAGTTAGGAAAATCGGTGTTTGGGAACAGACTGCTGTAATACATATGTTTAACTATGATTATTGGTGGAATGGAACAAACATCTACAGTTGATTCAGGAATAATCCAACAGATCCCCACACATAATGTTACATATCGGAGGTAGAAGTCATCCATTTGACACTCCCAGATGAATAACCATTAGCGATTGTCACGGAGTGTTTACTTACTGGAAGCGAGATTATTTAACTGCCACGTACACTAGTATTTGTTCACGTGTAAATTGAGGTATACATGCTTTAACCTCTTCTTTAATTATTTTTCTATCTTTAAACCATGATGTGTGCAATCTTATTTGAATAAACATTCACTTTAATCAACATGTGATATAACTTTAAAACGTAATCAAGCGATATTGGCATCCCCTGATAATTACATTTACTCGCTTGAAATGCTGCACTGACTTATAAATACTCAGAATTCTGTATATTAGTACGTGGATATGAAATCATTTGCATTTCCGATTATAGTCACATTACCTTTACCTGCGCAATATTTCAACAACATGCGTTCATGCACGACTGACGGTAGCTCATGCTGTACCAATACCTAGTCACTGTTCATTTTATTACCGTTACATTGTTCACAAGCTGTCCATTCGTAATACAAAGAGGTGTTCACCAAGTAGGAGATTGGACAGTTTTCGACCTCTCATCTTTACGTATACAATCTTAATAAAAAGAATATACAGTTTTATGACTTTGGAGGTCTCTCTAGTTCCTTTTGCAGATTGTTCATCCTGTGAACCAAAATTACTTTTTTGTATGAGGAAATGCACATAATTGTCTTCTTTAACAGACAAGCGTTTGAACAACAAATTGCAGTTATCTTGGAATTGCCGACAGAGTTCTAACTTGAGAAAATGCTGTTATTGAACACTAAATGAAAGACAAAAAGACCGCAAATAATTCTGATTAACGTTACGTAGATTTTGCAATAACGATAGCTTTAAACAACATGTTTGCTAGTATATTTATCTAGAGTATTTACAAAGAAAATTCAGGTATTATATGGAATGTGTAATGTCCTGCATTGGTTTGCCTCATTTCATTTATTTGTTTACTTTCAGGGTGATAAGGTGTGTTTTGTTTGACATTTTTTTAAATTTATATAACCGTATATCTTAATTTCTTGCATCGTTTTGATTTACCTGTTTGGTAGATGTTGCCATCGGTAGTTGGTGTAGGAACGAGACTGCCACTGTTGACCTTTACCATAGCTACAATTACACCCTGTCGCAGTCCCCGCCGAACTCCCAGGCCGTGGCCTCGTGTGACTGGAGTCTCAGACTACCAGGTGTAAGAAGTCTAGAGGTCAGGCTTTCCAGCTTACAGCTCCCCTTCACAACCGTCATTGTGTCTTCATTCATGATGGGGACCAAACGCAACGTAACCGGAAGTCTCCAGGTGTATGCAGGACCATGTGCGTCCACTTCCTGTCAAACTGTAACGTGCCTCACAGAACTTTCATTGTGGAAATTTTTTACTAGCGATGAAATTTGTTTTAGATACAGAAGAGCAGGAGCAACGTTAGGTCTAAATATAAACCAACGCTTGTCGTTCAATTTGATTATCAAAATTACGAGTAAACTGTGTTCTGATAACAGCGAAACAGTCAGACGACAAGGGCACCAAACAATAGGTGATGGACGGGGAGGGGGGTGTGAGGTGATATGTACAACAGATGGCCAGAGATACAACACTTGTACAGGTAAAGTATTTATGCAAGACGTTTAATTTTCGCAAATAAATATATTGAAATTCTGCATCACACGTAATTTGTGCGGATTTCAAACCAAGAAGAACATTTACACATATTTATCTTGTTTTCATCTGAATGAGTAGTTTGCGATAGCTTTTCATTCCTAATCAACCCAAACGTAAATATACACTGTAGCATGTACGTTACGAAATATACGTAGTTTCCAGCATTTCAATATCTTAGACGTTGCCAATACTTCACCACATACACTCACGTACGTGTATCTTTGAAATTCTTTGATACTTTTGACTATTTACTGTTATTTCAATAAATTAATGAGCGAATGAAAAGTAACTCTGAAAGTCATTTGACTGTTCGCTAAGTGCCGCTTTCGGTTTGTATATATAGGTCTCTTAAAACACAACGACAGTGTGGTGTAGCATGGGTATTGATAGTATTACTTAAATAGATATATACGCAAAGAATTAATAGCGACAGAGCAGTCAAAGGAATTTGTTATTTTGTTTTCTGTTCATGTATTATAATTATGTCGTTGCATTGTTCATAGTAAGTGTTTATTTTTGTAATAAGTTGTGCTATGTAAGTATTTATGTTTCTGCGAGAGGAAATTTTCACAATAGTTAGCCTTCGGTTGCAAGCTATTAAACTGAAGGGTTTATGTATTTGATGTTGTCGTATTGTTTCATAGTAACTGTTATCTTTGTTACATGTTATGATATGTAAGTGTTCATTTTTCTGTCTTGAAAAGGGTGGATTACCCTGATAATTTGACAAATGCCTTTGTCTGCACTGTCGCTATTACTTCCTTGCTTGTATATAAATTTAAGAAATACATATATAAAAAAAACATTTCTCATTGCCCGTATTGGATAATACGGTCGTTATAACTTATGAGACCTTTATTTATATAAAAATATAATATTAATTACTTCACTCTAATGAAACCCTATTAATTGGATACTTTTAGCGTCATTATTTATTGCATAGTTGAAAGAAATCTCTGTGAAAATCCTCCTTATCTAAAGGCGTCCTCCTATGGGATAGATTTCTCCTCCGCAGATATTACAAGAAAAAATTACACAACATGATTATTTCTAAACATTTTCTTCAGGGTGGTAAGTTTGGATTGTGGAAAGATTCATGTAACACAACCATAGTGTTTCTATGTGACGTTTCGATGACTAGTATGGTATGTACTCTGCAACCTTCATCAGACAAATGACCGGTGAAGCATATGCACACAAAGGTGTGGAATGTGTACGAGTTCTCCACAAGTCGATGTCGATTCGGCTACGCTGTAAGCGTATGTGCAATTGGTTGTTATATATGTACCGAAATGACTCGATTCAGCTACGTCACATATGAACACTTATTGGTTGTGCTACATGAATCTTTTCACAATTACACAACATGATATTAGAGTTAAGAAAACAAAATTTCAAAACATACATTTAGCTAACTTTTATGTGCTCTTTTTCGGGCAGAAAAGATACCAATAGGGATAACACCGTTAGCAATATCCACGTCAGGACAACATAAAACCAAAACAACCAAGAAACCTACAACATCAAAAGTCGTTAATCCATCCAAAGCCATTGAAGCACCAAACAGACCAACTACAACGAAAATTGAACAAAGGACACCAGCAGATTTAACCTCGAACTTACCAACTGGTTATATTACAGTTAGACCAACACATGTGTCAACAACATCGGTTATTTACGACTTCTTCAGGCCCGTGAGGAGTACTATTCTGAATATAGTCACAAAAAGTCCGAAGTTCCCATCTAAATCTACAGACAGGTGGGAACCACTGGGTTCGATGTTTACACCCGATCACTCTAAACCTGATATCAACACCAAAACTATGAGTGAAAAGTCCACACCACCACTTGTACAATCCATCATATCGATGTCTTATTCTAAAACCTACTCATCAAGGGAAAAACCCGTCACACTGCCCGACAGTACAATTTCAACAGCTCCCTATCCAATGTCGACGTTGACGTCTTCCCTGAAAAGGATACATGACTCATCAGCTGATGACGTCACTACAACAGGAAGTAGCGTGTCGATTCATGAGCACAAATCGACTACCATTTCTATGAGAAGTAGTTCTTCTGCTGGATCAGACCTGGGGAGAACAGGTAAATGATTGATACTTGTTATTTTTCATCAAAATAGATCAGAGAAATGTTGATAAAAATACACTGTACTTTGATGATGCTGGTTGGAACCTGAAAATGTATTCACGTTTACACTATCCCGCCTTTTACCTGAGAACGTGACATTACTGGGATTCTACGTTTTGCTTTGTATTTTTCGATTCGAGGTATGTTTTTGCTGTCTTAAGAGTCTCTCTCGTCGTTTGTCGTATGACTTTTGTAGTGTTTATCGATAATTTATCGTTTCAGAGGTGATAATTATTGTTGGTGTGGTAAGTGGGATGGCGGGGATTCTGCTCGTGGCTCTAACTATCACATGTCTATGGTGAGTAATACCTTGAAGTGATTTTGAACTTCAAATAGAAATAATAATGATATACAGCTAGAATAAGTCAGTCGAAAGCGCCACCGCCAATACCAATTTTTCGTAAACCTAAACATGTGCTCTGCATCCTCCCAGATGTGAAACGATAACACTATTTGGTCGGAAGACCACTATTGTGACGTCACTGGTTGTCGGGCTTTATTAAGTTAGCCAGCAAAAGCAATACGTATTGTAGGACCGTGACACCTTTTGTTTAACACTCATTGTTTCAACGCCCTGTGTCCTGTTTCCTGGGAAACAGTCCTGCTGTATTCCACAGTATGATTGTAAGGGGCGACTTAAGTGGGTTCCCTGCAGAATAAGGATTAAGGGGGTTTCCTTCGTGTCTTCTTCATAAAGGACACTGTAGAAACCATCCCTGATCTACTGCCTCTAATGCAACACCTAACTTATTTCCTCTCTAACTAAATCTTTCCTGTTGATGGCCTGGTACCCTCTAGAATTCGTTTTCATATGACCTAAGCTGTTTCAAGGACGTTAAATCCTATTATTTCATTTTACAGCTGCTTCACTCAACTCCGCAAACGTGGAAGGTTACATTCATGTGACGTACATTCTACGTTGTCATTGGATACAAGTTTGTTCCGCATGAACGAGTATTGGAGACACAACTGGCTGGTCCACCAACGTAACGTCTTACATCCGGGTACCATCAGGACCACTAATCAGGAGTCTGTCCTGCCATCTCAGCTAGCTGATGACGTCAGCTATTTATACAGACAGGTTCGGTGTCCAAAACCAAAGAGGTCAAGTAAGGTCAACTCCTCAATGTCGTATTCTGAAGCGACACAACACCAAAATGAAAAGGATGAACAAGTTTACGATAATATTCAAAATGCTATTCGACGACTTGGTTCAAGTATGGCCATATCCTCAGCAGGCTCTTCATTGAAAAAGGGGAATAATTCTACCGCAATGAATGGAGACAACCATCAACAATGTCCACGAAAAGGTCAGGCAAATAAATATGTTGGTGATATGATGGTATCCTGTCCTACGAAACATCCCATGGACTCTATCGTCGGGGATACTGATGTGGACGAGGACGTATTCTTTGAGCAGCGGCTATAGTCGTATACTGTAGTTGTATACTAAGTCACACGTGTAACTCTCGACAGTTCAAATGTAGACGACTTAGACTAAATATGACCACTTTATAGTAAATTTAACCATTGTGCAGTTAATATAACCACAATACAATAAGTATACAAATAATGTACATATAATTGCCAACAAGAAAAATAACCGCTATAAAAAACGTTAAGAAATTTGCTAGCCGACGTTCAATATAAGACATGGTTTATTCATATGTTCCCTAAGGTTATCAGACAATCTGATACAAAGTGTATCCTACATTCACTACGCATAACGTCACGTTAAGTATGCATACTATAAACAAACGAAAATGTCGTTTCTACAGAGCCTATGTTATCCAAAACGTTACTAAACCAAATTGGTAATGTATTTCATTTCATGTTTTTCTGTTAAAGGGCTATGCTTGTTCTGTCACCATGACAGATCACGTATTTTCATGATGGTCAGGTTCACGTTGATAAAATTGTTTGAAGATGTTGAAAAAAAACCCGTTGATTTCAATGTATCGAATCATGACAAATCAAAGTACGCTACCTATATATATTTGTAGTAATTATACGTGAATAACTTCAGCTTCATCGACAATTTTTGAATGTTCAGAGGTCATTTTGTGGACAAGAAGTTGGAATAGACAACTGCAAAGACTTAGCACACTGCTAAGACTACATAAGGATGCAATTTAAAATGTCAGGGTAACGATTCAAATCAACAGGTCTAATAGAACTGAATAGTACAGGCTATACCTTGCTCAAGGGGTCTTATTGTTTCAAAATAAGTTCAACTAGTTTTACACGCATATATATAGCTTTATGGATTATCCTAAGTAAATGGCAAACTCGGACCCATCCGTTTTTTATTTTTAAATAACTTGCAATTTGTTAACTATACGCAACTTATAACCTGAACATTCCAATATACAATGTATAACCTATTTCTATTTTATTTATCATGCTCACTTGTAAATTAATTGTTGTGATATTTTATACAGTGATTGTGTATTGATAAAGGTTATACATGAAAATTTGATGGATTGTATGTACATTGTAAAATTTTGCCTTCGACCTGAATAAAATTTCATCATTATTACTATGATTATAACGTTAAATATTTTCCCTGCTGAGCCCCGTTTCTCTGTCCCCAGGGAGGCCATACCTGTCGTGTACCTGTACAGTCTTGAGTCCCTCTGGCCAAAGCATGTCCTTTGCAACGTTGCATTTTCTTTTAAACCACATTACGTTGAAATTATTTTAAGAAGTTTTCAAGATTAACTCCCATTTTAGGCGCCATTTCACTGCGACCAAAAGGGCCGTATCATTCATTTATGAAACATCTAGTTCACTTGCCCCAGGAGTGTTCTTTGTTACAGTAGGTTTAGTTAAAAACCCTCTAGTTGATCTGGACTAGTAGTATTTTTAGGGAAAATGTGATCCCAAACAGATGGACATACTGAATGATGACGCGCCAACATATCAGCTCAAGTGAGTACTGAATTGAACTAAGGACTTTTTTTTATTATTGCTGTAAGAGTCAGCAGAATTGATTTTCTAAGCGGTGGTAATCTTAGATTTCGGATTATTATATATTTTTTTAATTAAAGTAATTCAGTGTTCCCAATTTCGCTTCCAACTCCATGGCGTTTCTTGGTACCGAACTGTTTTCGAGCAGAGATCCATGTCTCAGTTAGGTAGCTAATATCCTGAAGTATTTGTAAAGCCCTTACTGACAGTATGTGGTTTTGTCGTCTATCCTAAAGGCAAAGAGTACCAGCTAGTTAACATGCATATTACCTTTAACAGTTGACACTTATTATATTTGTTATTTACTACAGATGCATTCTATATAAAGCTCATGTTGTGAATCACATTTGTTGAAAGAGTATTTAGAAAAAAAATACCCCCTCCACCCCCTCCTCAGAAATCAAACTCCGATCCTATCCCCCTCCACCCCATCCCCAGAAATCAAACTCCGATCCTATTCCCCTCCACCCCCTCCCCAGAAATCAAACTCCGATCCTATCCCCCTCCACCCCATCCCCAGAAATCACACTCCGATCCTATCCCCCTCCACCCCATCCCCAGAAATCAAACTCCGATCCTATCCCCAGAAATCAAAATCCGATCCTATCCACTTCCCCGATCATACTCTTTACCAATGGAACTTTTTAGGAATTGTAAACACACAGCATCAAAGTGAAATGATAAAAATTTGGCATCATTGATGGTAAATGTACCAGAATAAGAAACAACTCTAAAGTTGTAATCTTTGGGATTATACATGTAATTTGTGCAGTGGTAAACTTTAACTACTAAAAGGCTGATTCGTTTGTAATACTACAGTGACCAAAGAGGACAACGACCTCCTTTATATAACATTTAAATCCCTAGTCCCAAGGACGTACGCTTCATTGCATGGGATCAAGTTGGCATTGCCACTTAGGACCAAGGGGAACTAACTCTCACTTAAAAGAAATAATCTACAATATACAACACACCATTTGATATAGCGCCCTATCTAGCTAGAATAAGCCACTCTAAAGCGTTTTACAGTACATAGATATAAGGCTCTAACTACTAGTAATATGCAACCTGGCTAATATCTCCCTGTGTGTGTGCTGGAGATGTATTGTGTTCTGTTTGTAATGGGACCGTGTTTCCAATGGTATTAATTGTACTGCCACCTCACTTGAATGCCACAGCACAGATACCACAACATCCACTCCAGACCATTTTATACTCCAACTGGGTTGTTGGAGTTGTTTGGGCAGGAGAAAAACATTTTCTCTGAATATTCCATGTGTACGATGACTTCGGGGATCGAACCCAAGACGCCTGTATGGAAGTCCGGAGTGTTAACCACTCAACCAATCTGCCAATAAAATCTGTGTATATGGTTATACCAACACTGATACATGTACTTGCATTATAAGGCCTGGGTCATTATCATAAGTCATAGTCCCAAGCACCGAGACCAGACCCTAGAACTAATCCTCAAGGTAAGATTGTGCTCATCTCTTTTTGCCCACCAAGCAGTTATTGTTATAGGGTTGGGTTCTCAACAGTGTCACCAAGAGTTGGCAGGGGCAGGACTGGACCCCAGAGCCAATCTTAGTAACATTGAGATATTCATCCATTCATGTCGACAATGTGTGCATAGTGCAGATACATATTTTTTTTATAGTACAGCTGTACACAATATTTCCTTTACTGGAGCCTCTGCAATCCTTGTAATACCCACTGCATGTATGTTCTTTCCATATGTACAACCATTTCTTTCTACAAGTAGTTCAAAACAAAAATGCCCTAAATTCCCAATTACGACCCTGTCACTCTGGCTCCAGTGTAGCAATACCCTTATTCATACAACACTCAGTTCACTTTGCTTGGATCTGGTTTAAATCTCTCTATTGGTACTGAAGGAATACTTTTTAAAATACAATTTTTTTTAATTTTTTTTTTTTTAATTGGCATCAACCCTCTGCTCCAAATGTCTGTTCATACAAACAAGAGGCCCATGTGCCTAAACGGTCATCTGACTACAAAGAATGAGCAGGGTGATAGTAACTTTTCAACTTTCAATGAAATATTCTAAGAATTTGATTCCCATGATGGTAGTTTTGGTCAGTAGTGGGTACCTATTTGTCAGTAAAGCTATCAGAAAGCATTGAAACCTAAATTTGAATAGATTTATCCTTTTAAGGCCCCGTCCTGCTGTCAACGGTGGTTAAACCTGCCTCATTTATATAAGAAATGATTGTTTCTAACTGATGTTTCATACTGAAATTGTTGTAATCTACTTTTGGCATTAACGAGTAGTGTTTAAAAGCAGGATTTTAGGTAATGTTCTTTCTTGGGGCGCCGCCCTCTCTATCCCCCAGGGGTCGAACCAGCCTCAGCCTCCCCCTCCTAATGATATTTCAGACCATATTTGGTTGCAATATCCATTTAGGCATTAAGGAGGAATAGTATTTTAAAGCAAATGTATAGCTAAGTTCCAATTTCGAGGCCCCAAAACATCCCCACCAAGTTTTAGCTCATTGGCACCAGTGGAACTGGAGAAGAAGTTTAAAAAGTGTTTTTCAAGATGACGGCCATCTTGGAATTTGGACCGACCTGAAAAAGAACAACACTTGGTCAGGACCATCTCGGATCATTTCAGGCAAGTTTCAGCTCAATCCCACTGTTGGAACTTGAGAAGCAGTTTAAAATAGGTGTTGTTTAGTTGGGTTTTAAAGGAAATGTTTATGTCAGATGGTAGACGACTAGACGTGGCATAGCATAAGCTCATTTAGTTCAAATCATAACATAAAATACCAATCCTAACAATAATGAAATAAACTAAAAGAAAAAAGGTTTCATTTTTCTTAATATGTGCAATTTTATTTCCTTCCATATCTTGCTTCTGAAGCTATACTCCAGGATCAAGCCATAATAATTTATTTATATCCAACATTTTCATACACATCTGATATATGTCACCTACTCAATGCATTCATAATATCAACATCTGGGAACCTAGAACAGGTAGATACAGTTTTACTTTATATCCCCTAACAGGAACACTATTAGGAATTGGTTCTATAAAATGATATCATACCTAAAGGAATAACAATATACAAGCAAATTAGGATGTGCCATTGCCAATGATTGGGACCTTTCAGATTATTTTTTTTATCATTTTTGACACATTGTCTTAATTATCTGATAGCTTTGTAAGATTTTCCATATGTATTTTACTGTATTTCTGCAAGTCTTTATTTCCACAGAATCAAAATAGTTGTATTATAAAAGCTCCAAAACAAATGCGGCACATCCAGGCACTTTAGCAGGTTCTAGTTTTGCAAGGACAGGTTCAACCAAGTTTCTGATGTCAATAGATCGTGCGAGAGCTTGTGCAGTTTCATCGGTCCTGATAAGAGTCCCTAAGCACACAAGCAGACGGAAGACTGCCTCAGAATCAATGTCATTTTCTAACACACTAGCCATTGCCAGTAAACACTGTGACTTTGCCTCTTCATCAAGTTTGTCTTGAAGGAATACAGCGTAATTTAGAAGAAGAGTTGACAAGGCGATCTGGACATTTTTGTTTGGTGAAAGTCGACACTCCAAAGCTGCAGTTATAATTCTTTCTCTATTTTGCATTGCTAGTGTTTCTCCAAAGTGTTGTTTGAACATGTTACAGAGAGTCCTTAAGGTTAGCATCTGATTGTTGGGGGTGTTGTTCCGAGTTAAATACATCAGTCTGCTGTCCACGAAATGAACATTTGTGCACAGTCGTTCACTCATGAAGGGGTCCTTGATGGCGATCCTCAAAACATCCAATCCAGGAAACACAGCCTCTGTGGAGACAATAGAATAGCCGTCAGTGTGATACATCTATATAGCTCTCATTTAATTATTAACTGTTTACCAAGAAGCTTTTCCCCAGTTAAGTATATGCCCTTCACCACTTATTAATATTAACCTTGGGTTGACTTCCTTTTCACATGTATACTATACGTGTTATTCTGGTTCCAATATTCCCTGTCATGTTAAATTTCCTCTCAAAAAACGTTACTTAAATTGGCAGAAATTATTTCTTGTATAGGGTATATACTACACTAGATATTACATCTATATTTTTATTCAAGTTATTTCTTTTTGTTGAAAAAAATGTTCATATAAAAACTGAAGTTGGGGGAGGGTCACATAGAGGTACCCCCATAAAGAGGTCAAGCGTAACAATTGACCCTTTAATTTTGACTGATGACTACCAATGGCTAAAGGGCATAGAACTTTATATTACCACACTTTAGTATAAACATAAACTAACTGAACTATGAACTGAATATGATGAGAGGGTGCACAGTGCTAAGCCCACCTCTTGTTCAACAGATTTTATAGACGAGAGTGAAGTTTGAAAATAATCTTGTCACATAAATTTTGGAATACTGTAAAACAGAAAATGTCAGCTGAAATATTTTTCTTTCCCTTTTCTACCCTAAATTTCAGAACAAATTTAAAACAAAAAGGAAGAAGGAAAACAATTGTAATATTTTAAACAACCTAATTTCGATGAGTAGATGAGTTTAACCCAGCACCTATATCAGCCGTTTATTATGACTTCTCACAGGTAAAACAGGTACTAGTTATAATAAACTTTATGTTATTCTTTACACGACAGTGTCTGAATTAATGTGCTCATGTTTACCATGTGGCCAGGAAAGAATCTTCATCATGGTGGTGAGGTGGTCAGCATTGGCAGTTTTCCCTTGGATCAGGCCTGATAGTGCCTCTATTTTCTCTATCTCCAACTGACAACCTTTTTCTACCTTTGTCGAGTTCAGCTCCTTCAGCTTACCTATACAGAAGTAAATAATAGATAGCGGTAAGTTAGTAAGATAATATTATATAAAAGTAAACGTAAAGTAAAAATATATACAGGAAAACAAATAGCATACATTACAATGTTTGTAAGAGTACACACAAAGGTAAACAATACATACATATCAACATACAGGTAAACAGATATCACAATTGACACAAATCCCCTCTCATTCACACATTGTGTGACATATGTATGAAACCAGAAATGTGAACTTGTTCAAGGCATTGCCATACTAAACACTTAAATGAAATTTCATGAAATTCTGTTCAGTAATGAAGTCGCTAGAGCCACGACAAAGAGAATCCTATATATGATGAACACCTGACATACAACACATGTACACCACACACTTCAACATTTTTTCTACTCTGAAACTTTTTGCATTTAATTCAACTAACTGCACCATATTTATTTACATTCATAATTTTTACTAACTCAAAAAATTGATGAAGTATGGGAGTGCTGGTTTATGTAATTTCCTCACCAATGATCTGAGCTGGATTTGAGGCGTCGAAGGTGACATAGGATTTCTGAGGGAAGTAGTTGTTGGCAACTCCTGTTGACTGTGTGGCAGTTGCGGGCTGGTAGCTTCCAGAACCTAGACGAACACGCACAATGGGTCCATTTACACATCAAATAAACAGATAGATTATTAGCTGACTTGAATATTGAAAATATAATGGTAATTTAAAAGTTTCGTCATGCTATTACATGTATAAAGCATGATTAAAACTTTTGATGAATTTTGTTCCCTTAATCTGATTGGTGATTAATCTGAATACTGCCCTTACTCACCAGTAAAGGGATCAGCTCCATAGGTTACAGCCTGGCTGTTCTGTTTACTTCCCACTGGGGCCGCTCCAGGAATATAGCGTCCCTCTCCTGAACAAACCAATGTTTTTATAATGCATAAGTATATGTATGTAAAATCATCATAGTTCTTCCCTATACCTACATTTATAATAAGGAACATACCCCAAAATACCTAGCACATTATTTCTGTGTGAATATATTGCATTATAAATTATAATGTTCATGATTCATTTCCTTGCCAGTGATAGAATCGAAACATATGGCTTTTTTCAGGGATTATTAAATTTAAAATATATTGTCAATACAATATTTACTATTTACAAAGGACCCTTTGAATAGATATTGTTGCAGGACTGTTAGAAAATCAAAATTTAAAGAATTCCTCTGCAGGACTGTCACTCATAAACATAAAGAGATTGTTTGACTGTGACCTCCTGTGGTGTGTCCTGCCTCTTGTGTAAATGAATTCTTTGCACAGATATAAAATGTCCGTCTCACCTGTGAAGGGATCACAGACTTGGGGGCCGGCCTGATCAAGTGTTACCCCTTCTGAATTCTCGGTGATGAAGTTGGCCACCTGGTCCAGGAACTGCTGATTGAGGTTGTTTTTCTCTAGGAAGCGCTGGGCGGCAAACCAAGGATCCTCCGACTTATTGTAGGGCAGTTTGAGGGGTGGTTTCCCCTCCTCTATGTCGACACTAAACACGTAGTCGTACTCCTGTACAACAGAGCAAGTCACAGTTAAACTATTGTAAACCCTCATTGTACTCCCATTATACATATTGGTTAAAAACCTTAAGGTGACATGTCAAGAGATGCAATTAAGCATTGCTTAGAAAACAAGAGGCCCAGGGGCCTTAATAGCTCACCTGGTATTTTATTTTTCAATTTAAAACCTGCTGAGTACCATTCAGGTTTATCAAAGGAGTACAAGTAACAAAGTTGCATCTTCCATTTATAAATATTCAATTCCCTTTGCCCAAAGATTCTCTAAAACAAGTTTGGTTAGGTTAAAATCCCTTCAACGGTACAGAAGGAGAAGGATCTTTAATGTTTTCCTCTATTTCCCCTAATGGGCCCCACTAATCTGCCCCAAAGAAGGGGAATCCACACACCTCAGTTTAAACAAAATTGATTCTTTTCTCCCTAAGCATGCTTCAGACTGCATTTGGTTTAAATCCCTTCACTTGTATAGTAGGAGAAAAAAAATCCTCTATTTCCCCTATTGGGCCCCGCTCCTATGCCGCCAGAAGGCCCACACCCTCCGTTTATACAAACTTGAGTCTCCTTTGTCCAAAGATGCTCTAGGACAAATTTGGTCAAAATCCTTCAATTGGTTGAGGAGAAGATTTTTAAAGATTTACCTATTTTCCCCTATTTGGCCCCGTCCCTCTGCCCCCAGGGGGACCATACCCTCCGTTCATACAAAACTGAGAACCCTTTGGCCAATGATGCTCCAGACCAAATTTGGTCAAAATCCCTTCATCGGTACAAAAGGAGAAGGATATTTGATGTTTTCCTCTATTTCCCCTAATGGGCCCCACCCATCTGCCCTTAGAAGGAGGCCCACACACCTCAGTTTATACAAAATTGATTCTTTTGTCCCTAATCATGCTTCAGACTGCATTTGGTTAAAATCCCTTCACTTGTATAGCAGGAGAAAAAAAATCCTCTATTTCCCCTATTGGGCCCCGCCCCTCCGCCCCCAGAGGGGCCACACCCTCCGTTTATACAAACTTGAGTCTTCTTTGTCCAAAGATGCTCTAGGACAAATTTGGTCAAAATCCTTCAATTGGTTGAGAAGAAGAACATTTTTAAAGATTTACCTTTTTTCCCCTTATTTAGCCCCGCCCCTCTGCCCCGAGGGGGGGCTATACCGTCCGTTTATACAAAACTGAGAACCCTTTGGCCAATGATGCTCCTGACCAAGCTTCAGACTGCATTTGGTTTAAATCCCTTCACTTGTATAGTAGGAGAGAAAAAATCCTCTACTTCCCCTATTTGGCCCCGCCCCTCTGCCCCCAAAGAGGCCACACCCTCCGTTTATACAAACTTGAGTCTCCTTTGTCCAAAGATGCTCTAGGACAAATTTGGTCAAAATTCTTCTATTGGTTGAGAAGAAGAAGATTTTTAAAGATTTACCTATTTTCCCCCTATTTGGCCCCGCCCCTCTGCCCCCAGGGGGGTTATACCCTCCGTTTATACAAAACTGAGAACCCTTTGGCCAATGATGCTCCTGACCAAATTTGGTCAAAATCCTCTGAGCCATTCAGGACAAGTAGCATTTTAAAGGAAAAAGTTGACGGACGCCGGACGCTGCACCATAAAAAGAAAAGTCAGTATCTTCAAAAAGGTTGGCAGTAAGCGAATTGGAAAATGAAATAATTGGCGTTTATGGAGATTTAAGTGCACACAATTTGTATCAGCGAAACTGAAAGTAATGGAATGCAAAATACAAATCATTTTTTATTAAGGTTAAAGCTAAACACTTTTCTCAGATAGTCTTGATGATAGAGTTCTGATTAACACTGTTTCATATAAAGACACAGGATTAAGTAACCTATACCGAGGTAGTTTATTAATTGTGTTTGCTTGGGCAACACACTCAAACTCATTGAAGTTAATTTCTTTCTAATTAAAATCATCTTGTATGTATGTGAATTTTCTGTTGTCAAATAAAACAAAAAAAATCCATAACTTTAAATGCATCACTCAAAGGTTTCTTCAAAGTTCAATAAAGTTCCAATCTTTTATTATACCAGAAACAAGACACATGCATGGCTTGCTATTCAGATAATGTATTTTGCACTACTTTTGTGCAGTAGGGAGCTACACATGCAGGCTTTCCCCGACAGCTGGCAAACAATTCAAATCGTGAACAATTACTCTAATAACATGTAAACAAAACACCCTATAACTATTATAGTAACTGTAACTGACTTAATAGTTCTAAATACAGACAACAATTTTCTATACTAATTCTAATGACCTTGCCCTTGAGCCTTTTCCCATTGACCTTGCCCCCAAAGAATTATATTCCACAAGTTTTCTACATTCATACTAACTTTTCCCTCATAGAGTGTTTTCCCTGATGTTTTCTGTGTGCCCCCACTGGATCCTACAACATCACCAATCTTGGTCCACTTGGTTGCGGCTGCCTCCCAGTGGTAGATTTCAACTTTATCCCCAGTCTTCACCATCTTTGTCTGACCGTCCTTGTTACCTAGGTAACCACAACAGAATAGCTCAAAGCTAGCAAGATTGATTTTGTAAAATGCTTTGACACCTAGACGGGAGGAATTACGAAGCTCTTGTAAATCAGCATAAGTTTTTATTAACATAAGAAAATTTAATAGCATATACACTCTATTTATATATATCAGATTATCTGCTGTCTATTTTGACATTATACAGATATCTTAAATGCTTTTGTCCTTGTTATGTCTTTTTAATGGTACTATAGCCAAGCACTGTAGCCAGATACATTTTTTTTTTCATGTTGAGACATTTCAAGAGGGGATGAGGGGTATTGATTTAGAATGATACAGTTCTGTTTTTGTATCTCGCCCTGGGTTGAGGAGGGCCTCAGGTCCTGGTAAGTCCTGTTTTTGTATCTCTCCTACAACTTACCTGGGTTGAGGATGGCCTCATGTCCTGGCAAGTCCTGTTTTTGTATCTCTCCCTGGGTTGAGGAGGGCCTCAGGTCCTTGTAAATCCCATTTTTGTATCTCCCCTACAACTTACCTGGGTTGAGGATGGCCTCATGTCCTGGCAAGTCCTGTTTCTGTATCTTCCTTACAACTTACCAGGGTTAAGAAGGGCCTCAGGACCTGGCAGGTCACGTTTTTGTATCTCCCTTACAACTTACCAGGGTTAAGAAGGGCCTCAGGACGTTTTTGTATCTCCCTTACAACTTACCAGGGTTAAGAAGGGCCTCAGGACCTGGCAGGTCTCGTTTTTGTATCTCCCCTATCTGTGTGGGTACTTCAGCTGTTGCCACCTCTGCCTCAAATGCTTTCAATTGGTCAGGAGAGGCGACCTTCTCAGGATGTGTTGTGAATACTCTAATGACTCCATCACTAAAATATTACAGTTTCAGTTTTTTTTAAATTTTATTTCAATTACATTGTCACAAAGTTACTACTACATAACATCCTCACAGCTATACTAATAAGGGCTTCCTGAGTTAATATTCTGACTTGAATACAGATACGTTCTGAAACACTGGTATTTGTATAGTGTATTTCTATATCTAGATATAAGGTGTATTTGATCAAACTTTTATTTGTTAACCCTAGGTGAAATAGATAAATACAAAATACAGACAGAGCACTTACAGACGGAGCGCCATAAACCTACAGAGTCCCCATTGGACTAATAAAGTTATACAAAACCAGTGACCTGGACTGCAAAAGAATGTCTGCAAATTCATTTACAGTTAAACAAGAGATTGTTATGTAAAATTATATATACCTTGAACCTGAAGCAATGTCTCCATTAGGGAGGACACACACAGACCAGACAGACATGGAAGGATGAGCGATGGTCTGGGCGACTTGTCCTCCTCGCCACACCCGCACTGTGCGGTCTTCCCCACTGCTCACAAAGTCCTCACCGTTTGGCAGCACACTCAGACTGTACACAAAGTTCTCATGACCATAGTACACACCGATACAGTCACCTGTGATCGACCAGTGACGTATCGTGGAGTCATTTGAACAAGACAGGAACTCTGGCTTCTTTAGGACAGCTATATCTCTTACACAATCCTCATGTCCTGGGTAACAAACAGTCATTGTACACAAAGAAAGTTGTATTCAAATTAGCACACCAGCATTCCATTTTATTTTGTGTGGAACAATCTAATTGCTATTCCTATAGACAGCAGTCAATAATTCAGTTATTATGTTTATGCACAGTTCTCGTTGAAGCCATTAAATGCTGACAAAACTTATACCGGTACATACATGCGAGTCATTGTAATTATACTATGCATACATCATTGTTATTTTAGAAATTAGAAAAGAAACTTGTCCTTATTTTTATCTGTAAGCATATTCGCTACAATGCCAAAAATATTGTCTGCTAATTATATTTAATGATCAAATTAAACAATCTGGTACAATAAGGGTCTACATATCTGAGAAATACATTATGAATATGTCACTTCAAGTTCGGCTGCATCATGACATATGTACTCAAAGGCAGTTATTAACAAATTGTTGAATTGAAAACTGGCAGCAAAGTCTGCATGGTAATTTTCTTTTTCAATTAGTTCTGTTACAGACATCCATCTTGATCACTTAGATGTGCATTTTAATACTAGATAGCTATATATAGTCTAAAAGCATACTTTTCCTATGGATATTTTATCAAAATAGTCTGTCCTTTACTTAATCCCTGTGTAAAAATGAATACATATTACATCATTTACAAATGATTTATTTGTCTGCATTCTGCACAATTTTTTTGGAATCAGATTTGAAATTATCCCATACTCAACATGTACTCTTGTTAATTATTTCTGTTGAAATGGCACAAGCGAGGTTTTGTTGCCAAACATTTGAATACGGTTTTTGCTATTTGTCCATTCGGGAAATTTGCATTTGTTTTCTAATATTCCAACATTTGATTCAGTTCTGGATGAAACCTTCACCAGGTACAGTATATGGGAGAATTAAGCACTTACCTTTTAGAGTGTTTTCACACTTGCCAGCTTTCCATACTTTAATGGTTTTATCAGCTGAACCGGTCAACATGTATCCCTGTTCTGGGAGTATAGCCACGGCCCATACCGCAGACTCATGACCTGAAAAATTGGTTATTGTTAAATTTCAAACAGAAATCCACTAAACACATCTTATAATGATTTAATACTTTATAATGATTTAGTCTTTGATCAGGTTAAAAAGTAAAATCTTAATGTCAGACATGATATACACTGAATAGAGATATGTCAATTCACCATAAACAGCTGCTGTTTTCCTTGCTTTTCATTACAATATTATATGTATCTGCACTTAGACATTAGACTTCATGGAGATACTGTAATACATTACATTTCTTGTAAGTTTGAAGGTTTTATTCCATTTACCTTCTAGGGTCATAACACATTTTTTGTTGAGCCACACTTTTGCAGTTTTATCCCATGATCCACTCAGTAAGGTTCCAAACTTCCCAGAGACCAATGAACATACTGTAAAAAATGTTTATCGTTTATTTTTGATACTACAGGATACCAACAACTACAGTATTCAACTAATATTTCATTTTTACCCAACATTTTAAGATTTCAATTTCATTTGTGCTACTGAGCAACTACACATTGATGTAAACCTTATTATATAATATTCTATTTTTTTGCATTATCTTTTGTTGGAATAAATTTAAAACTGTTCAAGTGGCTCTTTAAGGTTAAAGCTCAGAAACTGAGAAACAATTACAATTTTAAAACACAAAGGCTTCTACATTCATCTTGTAAGAACAGAGCTCAAAAACATGTACAAACCCGTATTTGAATGTCCAGTTAGTTTATATATTGGTTCTGGAGAATCCAGAGTGTATGCTAGTATAGTGGAGTCATTGCTTCCCGTCAATATCAGCCCGTGGGAGTAAGTGCCATCTGGTGGCACGTAACACACGGCAGATATAAAGTTGGTATGGCCACTCATCACATGTCCTTCTCTGAATCCATGGTCAGACCTGGAGTAAAAATTAATCAAGATCAAAAGGACAAAAGGTGATCTATTTCTCCATCACTTACAAATATGATTCTGATAACGTCAGGTTTTGATTTTTTCTAATGTGCAATGAATTTAGATAATGATTGTGAAAAAGTTAGATTGGATAGGGACATGGGTGAATCATTTCTTTTCATCACCTTTATTTTAACACCAGAACATTATTTGGGAAGATTTTAATTCATTTTTCCCCCATCTATTTTCATTTCAACAAAAGCAAAAACACAGACGGTGTGAAGAGGGGATTTCTTTTTTTTCTTATGAAGTTCTAAAAATGATCGATTTGAATTTAATTGTATAATGTTTTTTGATGTAAGTGCTGCACATGTCATGATCAAACACAGTCTTTTGGAATAATATGCTTCAAAAGGATCTAGGGATTAGGGACTCAAGTTTCCTCATGGCCTTTACACCAGAGTTTTGAAATTTCCATAGACAAATGTTTAGATATCCATTTGTCATTTCGAAACTTTGGTGTAGGGGCCAGAGGAACTCAGGCTAGGTTAAATGATAGAACACCCTGTAGCACAATACCAGGAATAATTCTCTGACAAATGAGAAGTGATATTAAGCAAATTCTACTGTATCCATTTGTCAAGACTTGGGTGTAGGGGTCAGAGATATATCAGACTTAGATTAAATAATACAACACACTGTAGCACATAACCGGGTAAAAAAAAACCAGGTACCATAGCCATTAGGCAGCATAGAAATGGAATCCCCAGACTGTTAACTTGTTTTTTTTTCTGTAAATATTCCTACATATATTGTACAACAAATTATGACGTTCTGTAAATATTCCTACATATATTGTACGACAAGTTATGACGTTCTGTAAATATTCCTACATATATTCTACACCAAGTTATGCTCTGTAAACATTCCTACATATATTGTACAACAAGTTATGACGACTTAATTCCTTTGATTCAGTGAGTACCTGCTTCATTATTACAACATACTTATAATCTTAGTTGAAAATTAGTGTGAAAACAACTTTAGTATTGCTACTTATTTTGTTGACGTTGTAATTGATGTCTGTTTCTTTTGCTAGTTAATGAATCTGTGGTATCAGAAAGAATTTATATCTTGCTTTATTTAAGGAAATATTTTTTTTAATTTCAATTTTTTATGTTCCAAGTAACACATAAACAACAAACACACGTACAACCAGTTCTCTATCAATATTCTCTATCAATACTCACCCAATCTTTTTAAAATCAAATTGAACCTAGAATGCTGACTTATTTTCAGATAACGCTGACACAACCGGATAACTTTCACTCGAAATGTTTACAACCTGTACTGTTTTGCTCCAGATTGTCAGATAACATCTACTGTACTCCACAGGAATTAAAAATGGCATTTCTAACATGTATCATTAGAGAAACACCGGGGCATACAACTACTTCTAATAATGATCTTTTTATACTTTCAGTCGCTGGATCCGTATACAATAACAATTTATAATAATATTTTTAGTAGTAGTAGTTGCCTGTCCCTATGGCTGTGGAGAAAGTGGGATGAAAAGCCAAGAGGGAAGGGCGATCTTGGAAATGCGTTCAGGATCCTGCATTTTATGGAACCCTATACAGAATATTTCCTTTAATTAGAAACTATTTTGATTGAAACATGACATCAGCAAATGTTCATCAATGATCTACCGCAGTTTTGATGATGTCATGAACGAGTATCATGACAAAGCGAAAGTGAAAATTTGAGTCATGCCCAATCATATTGTCGAGATAAAAACAAGTTTATTTCCCGATTGCAAACGATACGTCAATGAAAACCTACTCATTTGGTATCCACACTTTCGCTGTGACATCTCGAGATCCGGACAGAATTGATCCCTGGGGAAGAATGGCTGGCGCGACCGCACGAACATCTTTTTTGTGACCCGCCAAACTACAGCGAAGTTTATAGTGGGCAGCCATTTTTGTTGTGATGCTGTATGAGGATATGACCGGAAATAGTTGTGATTGGATAAAATTAATACCTAATTTATTACGTGGGAGAAAATAGAATTTGATACTGATCATGATATCAGTATGAGGACAGGCATCATATGTAGTATTACGTATCAGTGTCAAATTTAGAATAAAAGATGTATATTTTATTTGCCTCCGTATTATGACTTTTCCCCGCCAAAAGTTTGAATTAATCATTTTATATAAATAGGTAAATCGTACCGGATCGTAACCCATGGCTAACGCATATGTTATATACTTGTGGATCTAATATACATTTAAAGTGGTCTTAGTTAAGTTATTTCCGAATAAATAATACAATACAGAAGTAATGACATCGTTCTTTTTATTCCATCTTTTCGTAATGCAGAGTTATCTGCTTTTGTGAGCAGGTATTGATTGTTAAGTCATAAGTTTGTGCAGGGACGTATAATACTGTCCCAATACTGTCCTTGGCTTGTGGTCGTTTTCTCAAAAAATTATGACGTTACTCTCACAAAAAATAAATGACGTAACAATCAATATCTGCTCACAAGAGCAGATAACTTTGCAATACGAAAAGACGGAATAGCGAAAATAAAGTAGATATATATGAATATATATTGAATTTAGGGCACAAACAAATATTACTTCATATTCTATGCATATTTTTAAGAAAAGAAACAGGTTCCCAAATCTCTACCAATCGCTAGCTTCAAATTATATGTGAAAGTCAAACTCGAAATAGAACAGAATTCTGCCTAGCTCGCCCTAGCTGGGGATATTCAATTCAATTAGGTTAGTACACCATGTTATCTGTGTCAGGTGGAGGGTCGTTTATAAATGTCCTTGTGAGGTAATTAGTTCACCTGTTTTATTCACAGGTAAGTATCGGAAATGCCCTTTGGTTATAAGTATTAATTGGTAAGAACTACAGGTAATTAACATATAGGGTTCTGACCCTGAGCCTCATTGCAACTGTATTTAATAAAAAGAACGAATGCGGCATTTAAAACATGTTTTATATAAAATGATCCATAACAACTTTGTATTCGTATTTTAGTTTAAACTTTATTTTATTGATGTTTAATTACAATAGTACATGGTTATAAATACAGAAAAGGATCCAGAAACAAGTACATAGTACTTATGTAAATCCGTCTCCTTAATTCGTATTTTAATAGAAGCTACGACTTCGCTCTGCTTCTGGAGGAATATTGCGTTGTAGTCCAAACTTTATGCATATTACTATTGATTTGTTCATTTCAGGTTCTTTATTTGCTGAAGTTTTACAACTTATGGCAATGAGTTATTAAGTTCTTTTTTGTTTTCGATTTTGAGTAATTGAACGAATTTAAACATACTAGGTCTTTTGAAATAATATTGCTTTATGAATTTAGACCGGATGTCTGAATAGCGGTTACACTCAATTATAGAATGAAATTCATCTTCTATATCATAATTGAACCTTACCAAATCAGACTTGGTTAGACCAGTTTAAAAATGTAGGTGTAAATGAGTTAAAAATTAAATTAATAGTCGATATGTTTGTTTTGTCCATTCTTCTGTGTACTTCTTACCTACTCTTTCTTTCCAACATATTATCCTAAGAAATCTACCTTCATATGACCTTGAACAATAATAGAACATAAAACCACGAACAAAGTAAAACTTAACGGTTGTGACCTCTCTTAACTTAAATGCCCCACCAACCTAAAACTTGTGATCGCATTATCATTGTGATAAGTCAATGTTCATCTGACGTTTCGTAGAAGAACGGGATTGAAGAAAATATTTAAATTCGTAACCTTTGTGTGCCCTTTCTGAGAGACCAGTCCTCTGAAACACAAGCCCTCTAGATGTGTTTCGTGTAATGATGACCACTGGCGAACAGCTCTTTGAGACAAGGGACCTTCAGTTTTGTGTTGTAAAAAAGTGACAACTGGTGACCAGCCCTCTAAGACATACGGCCTCTAGATTTGTGAACTGTGTAATTCAGTGACCGCAGGTGACCCTATATATTTGTTTGACTACTAGTAGCCGTCCGCTATCCTCATGTTATGGACGACAGTCTTTGGTTTCCGTAGTGAACATGTAAGCTGAACGGGTTCAATATCATTCAAATATTGCATTTGATTAAAAATAACGGATGACGATTAATGTTTGGCAATCAAGAACGGGGAATATAATTATAATACAATTTGTCGCCGATTTATTTCAGTAGCTTTTGAATCGATATGTAAGCTTATCAGGATAGTTAACAAAAAGCTTGCCAAGTCCTTTAATTTAACTTTCAGATTTATCGATATGTGCTATCTTTAAACAAAATAAAATAAATATACTTACCAAGTTCATAATACATACCCTCCGTAACCTGGAGTCAAGAACACCCATTAGCCACGTTCCTTGATCTTTGGATTCACCATGGCCATCATGGTCGGCTTACTACTAATTAGTTGTGCAGCGAGCATGATCATTTCGTTTTCTCCATTGTTTTCCTCGCCCTAGATATCAACATGTTGCAGTTGATTCGATATTTCAAAATATCCTGACTTCCGTGATAGATGTTGACTGCTGACGGACAAAGTAACAACATAAGGTGTAGGGTGATGGAGACTAAGGACACGTGTTATGGTTGTCCTAATGATCCCTCATGTTATTTGTTTGTGTTGTATGAATGTCGGTGTTTAAACTTTGTATCATGCTCATTAAGTGCTTTGTGGTTTTTACTTAGGTTTATATGATGTGTGTCGTTGATGAAGCAGCAGAAACCTACCCCTCCGGACCATCTGGTCTTATTCTTGTTATATTATTAACGATATCCATGCAAATCTCTCCTTTGTTCATATTTCTTACCAGTTTTAATTATTTTGACTTCGAATTACGGTTCGGTTGTCACTTCGGTTTTCTCTTGGTGTTGTGTTTTAAACAGCAAATATATCATCTAAACGACTTATTATTTATCAATTTGTATTTGTAAGTTTGTTAACCCCTTTATAATGCCTTCCGGTTATAAAACAAAAGGTGGCAGTTTAACGAAGTATCGATATAGTCCTGTTCCTTGGAAATAGTATGAGGAATCACCTGTTTTTTTAATTTTTATTCCAGCTATCCTGTATAGTATAAGTGCATGGAAAACAAAGTAAGATACAATTTCCAAATGAAGATTTATTTCCCATGATGATATTTACAGGAACATGATTTGTACACTGAATAGAGTTAAGTAAAACGTATCTCCAGGAGCATAGTTTGAACATTAAATAGTGTTAAGATATATGGTTAAAACCAAACAAACAAACAAAATAAGGGCGAGTTAATCCTCCAGACAGTAGAGAAAGGTACACAGAGGAAAATAAGTCACATCTGCTATTTTATACATGAGTTTGCCTAGTTTTGTTTTTATTTGGAACCAGTCGTTTGAAGATTATATTTCTCCTTTACTGACAATCTTACAAAATTTAATTATATAATAGAATGGTCACTAATAATTAAATATGAAATGCTGATTTTGTTTACAATTGATAAACCACTACACATACAATGTAAACGTTCGTCATAAATCGTCATAAATCGTCTATCCAAGTCGTTGGATAATTATGCATCTCACCTTGTTTTAAAAACCCTTTTTCCTGTCATGGTATATTGCTTTCTCGTCAGCTAGTGTTTTGTTCCTCATGAAATGAATTGAATAAAATAATTACAGCCATACCTCATTCTTTTGTTTTGTTTTATCTTTTTTTCCCAAATCAATTAATTTCTTCAAAAATCATTCCTACAAAGGTATTGGAAATATTAAACACACGGCTAAATAATGGACACTACTCAGAGTATTGAATATATCTAATGAAATATAGCATTGGTAACACCTTCACTTATCATTGTTGTCGATCAATACTGCACTTCGTGTTCAAATGATCGTCGTATTGAAACCTAGACCCACCAGTATGTAAATATTTGTTCAAATAATGAAAAATGGTAAGTGCGATGGTCACAAACCTTGTCGCACTATCGTTTGTGTGTTCGCTTATTAAATGAAAGGTCTATACATCTTGACAATGGGATGTGGTGGTGTCCTTCAGCGAGGCATTTTACCACCGTCACTCAACCTCGCCTGCATAGAGTGAAGTATAATGAGGTCTTGGTTCGGAATTATGGTTTTTGAGTTGTAGATATCAAGTAGAGTGCAGAACCCCCTTTACGACATCCATTAGACACACCCTAACATGTATGAAGGTATATTGTACATTAGACAGGTACGTTGTAATATACATGTATAGGATTAACCTTAAATAGTAATTTTAATATCGTTAGTATTTTTTAACGTTATATTATTATGCCCTTCTAACTTGGCTATTAATTTACGTTAAACTATGTAATGATTATGACCTGTTTATTTTGTAATGACATTAAAAATAAATAAGAAATAAGAATTGTGAGCAAATAAAATGTATGCACATGAAATTTGTAAAAAGATAAGTGTCATTGATAGTCTAGTTGTTTATGTATTCAAAACCCATTGACATATGCAATGGTTGATATAATGTGTAGACCGGAGTTATATGGAATTTTATTGATTGTGCAGACCGTAGTTATGTGAATAGTTATTCGCTGTGTAGACCGGAGTTATGTAGATTTTTATTGAATGTGTAGACGTCATCCTCGAAATTCATGGGTTTACGTTCACATCCGGTCCTCAAGGTATGAATTGGTGTCAGAACCTCGGACGTTTTGATTCTGATGGATCCTTGAAACTTTTTGACCGAGAGTGACTTGTAAAAAGTTCGACCCTGATTTACCTGCGAGACCTACTGCACACGCGTTCTTGGCCGGGATAATGATCCTGTCATGGTCATGACATCCATAAATAGAATCATGCCGAGAGGAGCTAGCATGACGACTGTGGCTGTGATCCCTATATTCGTGGCGGATGGTCGGGCATCTGTTGCACACACCAACGACTTCTTGTATGCTGTTTAGTTAAAATGTATTACACACTGATATTAAAACAACCTAAATGAATTTCTATTTTACAGGAGACTAGAGAAGTAATAGAAGAATTATGAAATTTATTGTTATTAACAATTTTAAATACATATAAACCAGATTAGGTTAAAAAAACTTTTGTTTTCAGGCTGTAGTTTTGAATAGTTTCACTTCGCGTTATATCTGTGATTTGAATGTTTACCTGAGGTGTTTTTAAAGATCACCTGCACTTCAGTTTTCAGTTTTGCCAGTTGTTTATCAAGTGCAGCAGTATTGTTGATAAAGAGAGCGTTGTAGGTTTCCCTCTGACAGAGACATAGCACTTGGTTACCTGAGTAACATAAGAAAACTCCACTCAAATGATAGTTTGCTGGTGCTATCGAATTCAATTTGATTCATATATGGATCCCTCTCTACTTCACTGTGTGTTTTTGTATATACAATGACCCCCTTTATTCCGTATTAAATATAACTATAGCAGAGCTGGACCACTTCTGTTGACCAGGTAGCGGTTAGAGCCCAATGTTCGAATCCTGGTGTAGCACCTTTACACTCTTTTCATTCTGATCATATTTTCATAAAAGCCCCGCAAGGTATGTTGTCTTTACAGATATGATTTATAAAAGTTAAAGTCATACCGTAAAAGTAGATTCCAATGCAAAGTTACACTTTACATTACCTTGGAAACACTAATGTTATCATGGAAACACTTTATTTTACCGTAAAAACACACTATGTTACCGTGGAAACACTTTATGTTAACGTGGACACACTTTATGTTACGTTGAAAACACTTTATATTACCGTGAAAACACGTTATGTTACCGTGGAAACACTTCATGTTACCTTTGAAACACTTAATGTTACCATGGAAACACTTTATGTTAGGGTACGGAGATCTTTAACAGTATGAGTTAATGATTTTACGTATGATTAAATACGTACAACATTGATACCACGCAGGTAGCGATCATACTGATAAAGCTTAACGTGACAATGCAATGTTGGTATATATTTCAGTGAAAAATTGCTTTGTTATCTATCATGTACTTTTTATTATTATTATTATCCTTAAATTTGATTTTTTTTTTTTTTTTTAATTTTTTTTTTTCAGCTTTCTTTTGCTCTAATCTCCTGAAATGCTATTTTGATTAATTTGCAGTTTTCAGGCTTTGTACATATCTTAATAAAATGTTATTTAAGGTTAGATAAAACCATGTTAATTACACCAGCAAATTAAAGAAGGTATTTACCATTATTTTCTATATACATGTTCAATCAAAACAGCTTTCCTTGTGTATTATCAGTATAATGTATTATTTAAGAACCATCCACAAATATAATTACAGATATTTCTGAAAGGAAATCTTTAGGTCAAAATATATAAATGACACTCGAGAAGTATATACCCTTTAACACATAGCGAACATTTATTAAAAACATTGAAATCTTAATATTTTAGCTACAATCTGAAAATCTGATAGAGTCACCTTACCGGATTCAGAGATCTGTTTTAAAATCAAAATCAATGTAATCACAAAGCAACTATGGCGTGTTTACAAGAATACCAAAGCCGAAGAGGGAAACTATCGACATCGGAAAAAAGCTATAATCTTCTATAAGGTTACTTACTGGTACTAGATTCTGGGTTTGTGGTGGTGGAAATGACATCATTAGTCGTCATCGGTGGGTTTGCCGTTTCTGTACCTACGTTAATAAGGATATCACAATTTCATATACATTATAAATGTACACATTATGACAATCATGAGGTTAGCGTAGTAGATACAGTATACTTTCTACTTTAGAAAATAAAACAGGAGGATGATTATTGTATACATATATCTTACATACATGCAATGTGACTATCATAAGGTTAAACATTATATATATATTATACCTACAAGGACAAGCATTAATTAAGGTGATACACATTATATGTAGTAAAAGAAACGTGAGAGTGATTATATGCTGTTAAACAAAAATAACTATAAGAGCGTTCAGATGGCTATCAGCAAATTTGAAATGCAACGTAATAAATAAAGGTGAAACAACCATCAAGCTAAAAATATATTATAGCCATGTCAGAGAGGTGTCCAATAAAAACGAAACTAACCACAACATCGCGCGGTGATGTAACATATCAATATTTAGTTGAAATTTGAATATTTGGACCCATATATAAACAAGAAAGAAAAACAAAAACTTGAGGAGTCGAACTCTAGACCTGTTCACTGCTAATCCTATACTTTATCTATGGTGCCATTCAGGCACTATGAATTCACAACATTAAAACGAGAGACACAAACGTGGTTATTGTCTGTTATTTTTTGTAAGCTTAAAAAGCTCTTTTGTCGTTGCCTCATCTTCAATTTGTTAGTTTAAGGAAGCATATTCCAAATACAAAATCAATTCTGAATATAAACACTTTCTTGCTATCATAACCTTTTACTCTCAACTAAACAACAGACAGATTAAGATAGATAATGTATTGTTTGTTTTACCACCAGTATTCTAATATTTCTTTAGATTATTTACACATTAACGTATTTCCTGTTTGCAATGTTTTTAAATACGCCACAGCATGTTCCTGGCATTGCTAGTAATATGTGTATATTGAACCATATGCATTATGAAGATTTCCAAGCTATCAGCAATGACTAAACATAAAATAGCAGATACACAAAAGTGACATTCAAGTCAATTAAAAATACACAGAGTAACATAGAAGCAACAAGTTTACCACATTATCATCGAATACATGATGACGGAACAAATCAACCTTTTTTGAACTTATTTGTTAAATTTCTAAATGTAACGACAGATACTTTTGGTATTTTTCGTGATGAATTACCGCAATTGATAAATTTTTTTCAATATTATTCCTGACCAGTGATTAACTAGAAATGCATCACATGTTAAAATCAGATATTGACTTGGGAGCGCTTGATTTTTGTTGAAGGACTGGGTGTTACTAAAAGTAGCATTATGACGTGTCTCCTATCGAACGCACCGTCTCGCTTCCGTAGCTTTTTGTTGTGTGATTTTTTCAGATTGCTTACATTACTGTTTTGAAAATAATAAATCAATTGTAGCCTTTAACTTCGGTCGATACCCGTCGACCGAAGTCCTCGGTCAATGTATCTTTTTTTCCAAGTTGATTAATCAAGGTATCGACCCCAGCCAAAGGCTAAACTTGAATGCTGTTTAAAGAAACGCAAATGTTCTGAATCATACTCACTCAATGTTGTACTGCTTGTCATCGACGTTGTTGAAGTTTTCGTGGCTACGTTGAAAGGAAAATAGAACTTTAGAATTTTAACTTTAACCATATATTTATTAGAAGATGGGTTTTGTTTAAGTGATTATAATTGGATTAAATGTGATAACTTTCTGTTTCAGATCAGAAATATGTGCTCACCGAGTAAAAAGGCATTCTTTTAATTTGTTGAGTGAAAAAAATGTTATGAAATGGGTACTTTGGATCCGGAACTAACGGTAAGCATTTTCTCTATCAGCTCTGGTACCGTACTTTAGGATATTTGGGCGTTTGTTGCTCAAAATGGTTAAATTTGTGTGCGTTAAATGGTCAAACTCCATAAATATATAGCATTTCGTTTATCGTCGCACCTGGCTACACACTAGCTTTACTCTTTAACACAGCTACAACAATAACAAAGATAGCAAAACATCGAACAATTACGAACCTTCAGATGAAAAGATGCACGTAACTTTATTGACGTGTGCTAATCTTGACCCATTCTCCTACCCCCCTCCCCCCAAAAAAGAACCCCCCAAAACAATTCCATGTTTATGTTTAGCTATACATAAGAAATAGTCCGCGGAAGTCAGTAATTTGTGCGTTAGCAGTAAGTAGGAAGACGGTTTGCCAAAATGCGCTTGTTGCAGTTACGTTTTTTGAATCCTGAAATTTTGTTGTGTTTAATTTTGGCTCATACACTCTAAGCGCCAAATAAACCAAAATAAAACCACATCGATTTTGTTGCAGCTCAATACGTCTTAGACTTTCTTCATAGTATAATAGATTTTAAAAAGTGTCAAAATAGAAAACAAATCGACCAGAAATAGTCTATTTACACATGTTGTGTAAACGATACATGAATTAGAATAGTGAATGCTTCAGACTCGAAAATTGTCATAACCCCGATTAACCTCAGACCGTTTGCTAAACGTGACTTTATCGTAAAATTGTCAATATAAATTGTTAAAATTGTAAGTATATTCGACATAATTTCTGTCCTTTTGGACCATGCACATTGGGCACGCACATCTGAAAAAATTAAATGAAATACTATTATGAATGTTTTTGTGAATGTTTATTAACACTAAGGGCTAGGTACACGTATTTTCTATCATGTTTCAGACAAGTCATATTTCCATTGTATGAAGAAAATTCTAACCTAGCTTAAATCGTTAAGAGGTTATTGCTGGTTTTTCAAACTATTTTATCAAACAAATTTAATTTTGTTTATATCAGTTTATTTAATTCAAACTTATAGTAAAATTACATGCAAAATAAGAAATGTTTAACTCGCATATTGAACCAATTAGAGGTTGCAAAATGTGTTAAACAATGATCATCTTTTGAACAACTTGTCTCAGAAATATTATAAAACAAAGGGTAAGCACCAGGGACAAATTCCGTAAACTTTCTGTAACGCAAATCAAAACATTTTAATATGAGATATACAATCTTGCTATAAGACGTATTTCTTATCTAAAATATTTTTTTTATGTTTTTTCCTCTTCTATGTGTTAGGCTAAGGGGGCATACTCTCAGTAAAAAAAATCGGAACTCCTCTTCGCGATTATAGCTGAGAAAAAGGTTGATTTTATCTTAATTTTGCCTCTAAAAGCACTCCATACCTGACAAATCTGTAAATGACAATGGGATAAATTATTCAGTAACGAATATTAATACACATCCCAAAATCCGACAACGGAACTAAAAAGAAACCAAAGACACCTTGAGGAGAAAACGTTAGGTGACTTGGATTTGACCCAGATTTACATGGCAGTTGTCACCGAAGGAGCGAATGAAACCGATGTTATTCTTCTTGTACTGTTTAGGGGTCTCAGTGTAAAATTTCCTTTGATCATGCTTGCTTCAGTTCAACGGTTTTGAGTTCGGTCTACGTGTTTGTTTAACCTTCTGTATTATTTTATTTCTTTAGGTCAATAACAAATAGACATTTCTCCTGAGTGCAACGTTAAGCAATTGAATACGCCACATAAGTGCCCTGTTGTTGCTAGTGGTGCACATGTATTGATTCATAAGTGTTTTGAAAATATCCAAACTAAGACTCAAACGGTGTCAATGTAAACTATCTATAAACAGACACAGCATTGACTAAAGCCACGTTTAAGTCAATGGAAAGTACATGGATTATTCAATAAGCCAACAGGTACATGTCTCACACACACATGTAATGTATGTAAAAAACTACTTTTAAAACCTATTTTAAAACACTCTGTGAACATTTTGATAATTTTGGTATTTTCTGTGGTGTAGCAATATATAATGGGACAAAATAATTAATAACATTTTTAATAAGACAAATTTTTGCACCAAACTAACGATCACTCAATGTAGTACTGATGAGAAAATAGCTTTTATATTTAGTAATCATAATTGAAACAAATGTGATAAATCAGTGTTGGTAAAGTCTTTACTTTCAGTGGAAATTCAATCTTATCAGAATGTAGTCAATTGAACAATAATGTTTTAAAAGACTGCAGATGGTCACACTTACAACGCAAGTTGTAAATGTAGGTTTTATGGTGGCCATCATGGTCATAGGGAAATATGTTACTTTGTATTTCTATGAGTGATATGGAGGTCAACGCTTAAAATTATGCGCATTATTGTCCTTTGTAGTTTCGTTGTCATCACTCGAGCTCTCGATCTGATGACATTTATCACTTTGTATTGAACCTGTATTTACAGGATTGGTGTTGTTGACTAAGTAGAAGACGCTTACACTTCAGGAACAAAATGGACTTATTCTTCTTGTACTTTTTCAACAGTCTCAATATAAAGATTTCCTTTGTTAATATTTTAGTAAAGTTTAATCGACGGAGAGTTCTAATTATGGTGTTATTGACGCTGAGTTATTCTCTTGTGTATTCCCCACTATTGTTTGGTTATTAACTAACAAAACCTCTAGCATGAAAGACATTACGAATTGTAGGCGATACCGAGAACTTTAAACCCGGAACGGGAAGCATTTTCTGTTCCAACTCTGGTACTCGGTGAAGTTTGATGCAAGTCTAATCAGGTTTTGTTGATGCAGTTTAACAGAATATATTTTAATTTCATCGACAACGAAATCTTTGCATCTGCGGCTGATATTCTTTGACAGAAACGTCTGATATATATTAAATTTTGCGACTTGATCTTTGTTCAATTAATGAATAAGAAATGACACTTTAAAAACTTTTTAACATAAATTATAAAAGATAATAACATTCCCACTACTCGTCCTATGCAAAGAGGATGGGCGGAGATTATATCCCCCTACTATGTAAAGTAACTTGACGAAGCTCAATTCTCCTTCTCCTCCTTCCCAAAATATATGACACGTGACTTGACGTAGCCTTAACTCACCAGATACATTCCACTTAAAACAGAGAGGCACAGCTTCCGAATTGCAGAAGGCGTCATTCATGGCGATATAATTAGAATGTTTCTTCAAAAGAATGACACAGTCCTCAATGCTATAGAAGTTATTAGGTTCACCATCGTGCCATTTAAGGTATGGAGCTGGCTCACCGGTCGTTGTGGTGAACGTCCCTTCAGAGGCTTTGTCATTCAAACCAAGCCAGCAGTCACCATTTTTCATAGATAGTACCGTTCTAGAAATAGAGGAAAAAACATGAATGATTAATTACTGTTTGATCATTGAGATAAACAGTTATTTATTTCCATTTCCAAATTTACGAAAATTAGAAAAAATAATAAACATCTTGAAAACAATGAGTATTCGGCATTTCGTGCTAAGATTAAATATCCTTCAATTATTGTGTTACATTTTAAGATCAAATTATCCATGTGAAATCTGTGTGTAAATAAATCCTATCCGTCTACATGGATATGCCAATCATGAGTATTACGCAACTAATCAACTGCTAATGAAGTAGTACTACTCCCTACTGTATCTGTGTGTTATTGACAAGGATATCCATAATGTCCGCGTTTGGCACCACAGCCAAAGTTCCACCATCTGATTGGCAGATGTCTTCACTGGCTTCAGCAGTATACGCCTGAAGATCAGCTGCTAGCCAATAACACAGGTCATAGGAACTTACATAATACGAATCCTCTGATTTACAATCTGAAAGCAGATTAAAAACTAAACACACAAGTATGACAATAACGATGCCAATGAGAATAGAAAAAAAAATCCTTGTCGTTTCAATATACTGACTTTGTGGTCCATACTTTTCCTTTTCGTGAAAAATTGCATTGCATTTTGTATGTGTTTTCAATATATAGAGCATCTACCATACAATACATCTCCAGCACACCACATGCATAATGCATACACACATAGGAGATATTAGCCAGGTTGCAAAGGACTAGTAGTTAGCGCCGGATAAGGCAGCTCCTGCGAATTCCTGAATATTGTATTGATTAATATATATGCTAATTGTATTTACTGTATACAAATTGTATATCTATGTACTGTAAAGCGCTTTAGAATGGCTTATGTTAGCTAGATAAGGCGCTATATCAAATGTTTTTTTTTTTTTTTTACTTATGATACAATCTTTTGATTTTCACTTTTTCACGAGATTCTGGTTCTTTTAGAGTTACGGATGTATGAGAAGCAGTAAGGCCGTTGCTACCCACCTATTTCCTTGTAGCATACTCCATAGTTGTTGTCATCACATTCTGTCCCTTGCCACAGATAATTGGGTCGTTTGGCTTTAACACATGCTAACACAGGAGGGACTGGCATATCCCAATACGTATTGACGAGAGGAACATCTTCCATTGACGTTTGCGTAGTTGTGTTATAATTGATCCATATGTCGTCAGTTATATTCAAACTCCTATGTTAGAAAAAAGGATAGTAACTTTTATGTTTTCGTTAGGAACAAGAAATGCAAAAACAACATGTTCTGTGATATTTTGCGCTTTCTTTGCGTTTAAAAAACAAATCGGTTGTGTTAAGCCGTTAGATTAACTTTTATCTTTTGCAGAGTAACGCGAAAGTGTTTTAGACGGTTTGACGTCAAAACACTGTGAGACGTTGCACCTGCATAATTACATCACATTTGACTTAAAATTTTCTCTCGATCGGAAAAGTAAAAATCATAAATTTAGTACAGATAATAAATTGCTTTTAATTTTGATCGCGATCATCCACGAGTTACTCCCCTTCGAAGAATTCTTTCTCGAAAATGCACAAGTCTCGCGAGAGAATGCGAGGATACGGGGGCAAAACAATCTGCCATGTGTAGACAATATGCCCCACCTTCACTGTATTGAACAAACAAAAATAACTCACAATAATAGAGGTCATATCAAATGCATTTAGTGATGACATTCCAATCAAATTGTTTGTCCAAAACAAGCCTTCTGACATTTCATTTACATAAAGGTAACACACGATACTCTGTACGCCGCTGACGCTTTAGCTTCGTCCTCTTTTTCAATATCTGGCCAATTTAACATGTCTGCTTGCTATCGTAGGTGTACTAGTTCCCCAATTTGGAGTAGGTGATACCTTTTGACTTTAAAATAATTCCCAATTCATTACATGGAAGTTCGTGGAAATTCGTATCTGAATGTTTTGGCGCTGCCATGTTGTCCGTTGCCCCAGCGGGTACAGTTTAATCCCCTCCTATTTGAAGAGTTCCACTGGTCGCGAAATCATCTATTACGATAGCCGCTTAGTACCACACGAAACGAAATTCTTCCATTATGCTATGTGTATAACGGGTTGTGATATGTCGTTATTACGACTTAGGTTATCTTGTTATTACCACTTAAGTTATCTCGATTACGAGTTAAGCTATGTATACCATCCTCACACAATGATATCGTTCAAAACATTTTGATTTTGGTGGTCGGGTGTAAACAGTGACTTTCAACTAGATGGCCAGTGTTCGAATAACTGCATATCTACGAAAAATGAATTTACACTACATGTAAGGCATCCACATCACTTTTCCCTCTTACTCTATTGATTCTGTCATACATTTCTATATAATGGAGTGTTGACGTTATGGGTTCATTGCATTGTTGACGTGTCGTCAATTGTTATCACTGGGGAATATTCCCGTCTCAACACTAAGGGGCGACAATGACCACCCCCCCCCTCTATTCACAGAATTATCTCCCTATTTACCTGTTCATGATTCTTTTGTCTCTCCCTATGGAATGATGTATCTGTCAGCCATAGGGTATGCAACGTAGGATGTGAAAGAAACAATACTATGTGGTCACGTTAACCTTCAGATATAACATCACAATCAGTTCCCGACGGGAGAGGTCATCTCAAGATAAATACAAATCCTAAAAACTATTGCTATTACCATAGAATTGGAATGATGGGAGAAACATCCTCATCCCTTCAATAGAATGAATCAGAAAATAATTATATTTGTTGATTTCCTATTTATATTGAATTTATTCTCAAATATACCAAACCTGCAATGTAACGACACTTTTTTTTTTATTGATTAATGACCGAATGTTGTATTTAACTGAAAGACATACGCACGCATTTTTTTCTTTCTTTGAAAACTGTCCGTAACATCAGAGAAATGATAAAAAGTGCATTTATTGTTAAATGATGTCAAAGAAATCAATAGACAAAGGGTGATCCGCTCAGAAAATCAACCAAATATTAACAATTGAATTACCTTACACGTAGTTACCTTGCATCATATAAGCGACCGAACATTTGAATAGACATTGTACGTGGAAGAATAGATATAATCAACATAAAATGATATTTGTATGATATAATGAAGGAATATATAATCCGGCCGTAGTTAATTATTTTTCTAATATTATTTCATGCTCCACAGTAAAACACACTCAAATGGTGATTATTTCTTAAATATACTTTTCTGCTGAGACCCCAAGGATAAACTTAAGAATAAACGCACTTTTTTGAATAAAAACAAAGTCGCTAGGTAACTCGCTATGGCATTGATTTTGTTTAAAGACGACAAGAAAACGTGATTGGAAGAAACTATATATATTGAGGTCTAAATATTTAAATTGTGATGTCTTTACACATTTGACTTTAGTTCGAAGCACTAAAACATGTTGGTACCTTCATTGTATAAGTGCAAGTCCCGCCATTAACTGTGGGACAAAGTACCAAGCATGCAAGTAAATACAAAGATATCCCGACAGTAACTGTGGGACAAAGTACTGTGGGACAAAGTACCAAGCATGCCAGTTAATACAAAGAAATCCCGACAGTAACTGTGGGACAAAGTACCAAGCATGCCAGTAAATACAAAGAAACCCCTACATTAACTGTGGGACAAAGTACCAAGCATGCCAGTAAATACATAGAAATCCCGACAATAACTGTGGGACAAAGTACCAAGCATGCCAGTAAATAAAAGAAATCCCGACAATAACTGTGGGACAAAGTACCAAGCATGCCAGTAAATACAAAGAAATCTTTAACAGCTCAATCGACGTTTTGTTGTCTTATTGATGATAAATAAGTTTATGTATAGTTTATAGCAAAACTGCTTTTTGACGGCTCTTCAAAGTGTCTGGCTAATATAACTAAATTATAAGTCCTACAATGGTTTTAAAAGGCAATATTTAATTTTGCTTTCAGTATGGTTCAATTGCTGTTAAAAAAATCACCGATATTTTTGAAATGGTAATTTCTGAATGGATGGTTAGTGGTTAGTGACAATATCAAATGAGAAGACATCATAAATTTCATAGTTATAATAAATTAAATAATTTATAGCTTTGTTGATATAAATTGTTAACTTTTCTTACAATGAAATTGTAAGGCCCGACCAAGCTTGTGTTAGGTTCAAAAGACATGTATGGAATAACTAAATAGGTCTCGGTATTCTTTGAGTATATGAATAAAGAATAGACGGAAATTGTAACAACACACGTGGTCATTACGACCAACAATATTACCTAAGCACAGAACTTACAGTAAAATGGGTCCAAGTGTGTCTTGAAGAAAGAGCTGAACAACGTCATTTTCCACAACGAAGACGAACCCATCTGACATTCCGCAATTTGTTATCATACCGGAAAGGGGTATCTTCGCATCAATAATCCACACACACCAAAATATATCCTGATCTTGTAATATCATAGAATTTGGTGGGCAGAGTGAACAACATATTCCTGAAGTGAAATAACATAATTCATGTTAAAGCTTCAGTAATTGAAATACAAAACAGATTTTAAATTCATAATGATACATTTCCATCTCTACTTAACGTTCTCATACATATTGTATATAAGCACTTCCACAAGATATGTTGTTTAGAACGTTATTAACGTAATGACATTTTTTCCAGCTTTACATAGTGTAAGAGAATCACAAGATGCAAACATTTTTTTAGGGAAAGCAGCACATTTAGATAATTTATTACTGTAAATAAAGAATGCAAATATCGGCAATGAATGACATGCGTCTAACTACTGTAGCGTCATTCAGCCTGAAACTAAATTAATAGTTGATTTGGGATTTCACCACAAGCTTTTTTTAAACAGGGTAAAACCCGAGACTTGCCGAGGGTTTTGCACTCATTTGACAATCGTGAGGGTGGAAATTACCCTTTCTTATATCACTAGGAATGAAAAGGTATTTTTCTCTCTTCCCAGTCAACAGAATTATCTCAAAGTCCACAAAAAAGCGTTGCAATTTTCGCTTCGCGGTAAGGGAATGTTGCGTAACAAAGACATTGCGTCAGGGAATCGGGAACATTCCCTGACGCAATGTCTATGTTACGCACGCAAAATGGGGATACACATTTCTTATCCTGGTAATTTCTGTTACATGAATGAGTGAAATAAATATCACCATCGCAATTTAATGAAACGCGTCAACATTACGTAAATTCGTCTTTTATACAGGGTTATTAAACGAAATATTATATTAACAAAGTCTCAATATTGATTTACATGTAAGTAGGTTAAAAAATGGTAATGATTATTATCTTAGGATCGTTCTAAGTGAAATCCATTCAAAATAAACATATATAGGACAAATGAGTGACAAGTATTGGAAATGTGACGCTAAAATAGATTCATGTTATAAAATAATTAATATGAAATATTGACTTAACCTCCGGCATTGTTATATCTATACAAATGTACCTTAATATACGGAAGCAAAGACGCAATCTATTTTTAAATCGTTCTCTGAAGTGTTATTTAATAAGTTGTTGTTCAAATCAAATATGGTGCTTTTACGCCGTGTAAAACAGTAGAGTTTATTTTTACATTTGCGTATTTAAAATACTTTAGGACACTTAATACACTAAAAGTTGATAAACATGTATGGCATGGATCACATGTCATTTAAGATTTGAACAACGTAATCCTTGGCCCGATTCATTTCAGAATGTCCTTACGACTGACCTTTCAAATACGTCATTTATTTTTTATTTTTTTAACCCATGTTGGTGTTTTCATTTATTTGATATGACACATGGAGTTAACTGCAAACCTATAAAAAACACAACTAAAACTCAGATTCGATAAGATAACGGCAAATTAACAGAGGAAACACATATGTAAAGACCCCTTTAAAAGTACAAGGCCAGATCGACAGGATCTACGTATAATCTAGGCCATATTAAAGAAATTCTAAGTCCTCAAAGGAAGAAATGGGAAAGAGAAAAATAAAAAAAAACGTCGATCTTCATATCATATAATTCGGTTTATGTCATATCGCACTAGCAATTCATCATTTGATCAGATATTGTGGGTATATATTAGCTATCTTCTGATCGTGAACTATCTTTACAATAACAAATATAGCATCGACAAGGAGTCCTAGAACGATCGACAAGGAGTCCTAAAACGATCGACAAGGAGACCTAGAACGATAGACAAGGAGCCCTAGAACGCTCGACAAGAAGTCCTAGAACGATCGACATGGAGACCTAGAACGATCGACAAGGGGTCCTAGAACGATCGACAAGGGGCCCTAGAACGATCGACAAGAAGTCCTAGAACGATCGACATGGAGACCTAGAACGATCGACAAGGAGTCCTAAAACGATCGAAAAGGAGTCCTAGAACGATCAACAAGGAGTCCTAGAACGATAGACAAGGAGTCCTAGAACGGTCGACAAGGAGCCCTAGAACGCTCGACAAGAAGTCCTAGAACGATCGACACGGGTCCCCAGAACAATCGACAAGGAGCCCTAGACCGATCGACAAGGAGTCCTAGAAAGATCGACATGGAGCCCTAGAACAATCGACAAGGAGCCCTAGACCGATCGACAAGGAGCCCTAAAACGATCGACAAGGAGACCTAGAACGATCGACAAGGAGCCCAGAACGATCGACATGGAGCCCTAAAACGATCGACAAGGAGCCCAGAACGATCGACATGGAGCCCTAAAACGATCGTCAAGGAGTCCTAGAACGATTGACAAGGAGCCCTAGAACCATCGACAAGGAGCCCTAGAACAATCGAAAATGAGCCCTAGAACGATCGACATGGAGACCTAGAACGATCGACAAGGGGCCCTAGAACGATCGACATGGAGACCTAGAACGATCGACAAGGAGAACTAAAACGATCGACAAGGAGACCTAGAACGATAGACAAGGAGTCCTAGAACGGTCGACAAGGAGCCCTAGAAAGATCGACAGGGAGTCCTAGAACGATCGACATGGAGCCCTAAAACGATCGTCAAGGAGTCCTAGAACGATCAACAAGGAGCCCTAGAACGATCGACAAGGAGCCCTAGAACGATCGACAAGGAGTACTAAAACGATCGACAAGGAGTCCTAGAACGATCGACAAGGAGTCCTAGAACGATGGAACAGCTGTATAATGCAGTTACATTTCATTGCTTCGGCTAACTGTAATCACCTGTGTTTGTGTTACGTTCCTTAACTGTTAACTAAACCACAGTCAGATGCTGATTGACAAATCATTGGGACAGACATTGGTTTAAATGCTAAGTTTTGTTTTGAACCGAACACTAGTTGAATACGTATTTTGCGAGTTTTCGAAAACGTCTGTTTCCTTTGTCAAGCGGTATCTCGACTCTAAAACGCTGAAAACAACTCCCTGAGCCACAATGTGGCGAGTCAGTTAAGTCAGCTGTCAGAATGGCATGACACATTTCGTCGAAACAGCATTTTAATCCTGCAGGCAGTTAAATGGACGGATAATAAGTTACCAATTCCGCCCCTCAATGGATGTTAAAATGATGCCATTTATTATTCATATCAAACTGTTTATTGGTTTGGTTTTATCTCGTTCAACGTCCTATAAAAAACAGCTAAGGTCATTTAAGGATATGCCTCCATATGTGTTGTGCATGCATGTATGTTGGTGTACTTGCCTCCTTGTGATAGTGCGGATCTGATGCCGGCTTTATAGTGCTTTCTCACTGAATAACCATGCCGAAGGCACCCATCACAGCATTTCACCCGGTCACATTATATTGACAACGAGTTAACCAGTTACCCTTAATGCTGAAAGTTAAACAGGATATAACAACTACCATTTTAAAGGACTAAGGTATGTCCCGACCTGGGGGCAAAACCGATTGCCTTCCTCACCTCAGCGTATTTTCAACATTAAAGCCAAAAGTGGTAGTTAAAATTGGAAAGAAATATAAAGATACCATAAATTGAAATGGGTGCAGAGGATTTATTTCGGTCGCTTTTGTGTTCCCATATAGGGCACAAAAACAAATCCCCAAATCTGCAGGGGTTCCGGCATTAGTAGCCTTTGACAATAACGCAGTGGGTACAGCTGGTGTTTTCCTTTTTCATTCCCCACCTGTAGAGGTGCCAAACTGATGATACTCATTGAGAAAGTCTTTGCTGTTCAGGATTAAACGTCCACTTAACAGACAGAAGATTTATATTGGAATTATACTAATTTCGAACAAGTCGCAGAGGAAACAACCCGAGCCTGCAGGAAGCCCTATTTTAACAGCGTCTACAATACAACTACAGTGGGAATCAGCGGGTTTGTTTTTTGTTTCATCAATGTCCCATATTTGTTCTTTTTGAGTCGTAATTTTGCAAAGGTCACCCTCTGAATAATTCCTTTGTTTATTTTTTGTCATTGTTTAATCGATTTTAAGTTCAAATAACGGTTTTGTTGACACTGAGGTATAAGGCTATTGTCTTCTCTGTCAGGGGATGATTAACAACAGCGTATTGACTATTTCTGTGCATTGTTTTCAACATTTTCGTGAAGCAAGTAATTATAAAGTAACTCTTGTTATGATAGTAGTTAATTGTGTAGGTTAGACACTCAGTTTTGTTTTGATATTAGATAGTTTCTTTATGATACAACTTTGTTAAATTGGTGAATTCAGCAGTGGTGAAGATATACAAAAAATGGAAATGCGGTTTTCGCGTGTGAAAACCTTCGTGCTGTGGTCGCGGTGGGGATATTTTCGCGTTTGAAAACCTTCGCGTTGTGGTCACGGTGGGGATATTTTCGCGTGTGAAACCTTCGCGTTGTGGTCGCGGTGGGGATATTTTCTTGTCGGCAATAGTTTTGATATTTGTATATTAAATTAAATATAACCTATAAAATAACAATTTGTGTGTGGATAATTTCCCACTTATTTCCATAAAATTTCTATATTTACACACTATATCAATACATTTGAAGAAATATTTTAATATTGCCCAATCAGAACAGTTCTTTCTCTTTTCTCTTTATTTTGCATTTTATTTGTTCAGATACAGACAGAACGATGGTAGAATTAGCGGTTGTTTTCATACACCTTTGCTTTATATACAAAAGTATTTGCTAAGCTAAACTATTGATAGTATTTTTATTAACAAGTCTTACAAGACAATACCAAAAACCGACAAAAATGTCGTTTAGTAGCCTATTCAAAATGGCTTGCAACCCTGTTGTTAGCGGGACATAATTAAAATATATTAAATGTTGATGCAGTTTTTGTAGTATTCAAAAAATGTAACAAGCAAAACAAATTGATGACTTCTTCGTTTCGTTGAATACCATGCATCTTTAACTCGTATGCATAATATATCGATATATTTCGCTCGTGCTTATCATGAAAAAATATTCAATAGGAAACCATCTAATAGCCGTTATAGTATGATTATAATATTTTTGTTTAATAATGGTGAACACATATATCAATTATTGCTATACAGCTGTACCAATATTATCAGTTGTTGATATCACGAGAACAATAATAATAATAAGCTTATATCACTAATTCAGGTAGTGTATCGAGTACATCTCCAATTCATAAGTAAACACTCTTTGAGTGGCTAATAAAACGATGGAAGGAATTTTGTTATTTTGACATCAACTATGCATACATGATTTCGCTTATTGAAAAAAGATAGGTGATATTAAGATAATTTGTAATGGTTCCCCTTTGAATACCATATAAATTCCACGAGTATAACAGAATATCGCATTTGTTCACTCGTAATCGCACCAGTGAAGTAATAAAACTGCATAAAAATATGCGGGAAAAATATAGTAGCGTTGCATTTGACGCCAAGTGCTAATGACGTCATGCCTGACAACAAGACAGAGTGCAATTTATGTAAAAACCATAATGTATGCTGCAAAGGTGTACCAAAACAACCACCTATTATGTCGTAGCTTAAATCTGAATTTGAATCTGTATGTCTTCAGTACGCAAAAAAATAGCGAATACCGTCCTGATTGGACACTACAAGTGTTATCTTCAAATGCTAATATATAACATTTAGTATAAGCTTTTATCAAATGATACCTCCTGATATTTCACTGGTAAAAATGAAATAAAATAGGTGTGCTTTTCTATCCATTCGTGTATTTTGATAAAATGAAAACAAATTGACATTAGAAAAAGAGTTGTGAAAGGAATAGGTACCCTGTACTACTCTTGGATGTTAATATATTGTCTTAATACTCAAAGACTGACATTGGATATAACGACCTTTTGACCCCTTTATTATTTTTTGTCAATATTACCATTAACTAACCTATTATATATGAACCAGCATATTGTGTTAGGAAAATTGTTGGGAAGATTATCATCTTCGGTTTACACACTTTAAAAACTTGTTATCCGATCCTTTTGTAGTAATTGAATATAAACTATGTTATATGCATGATCAACCAAATTAAAATATATTACATATACTTACCGATCATACTAGTGAATACCGTTACAATAGTCAAGAACTTCATCTTGCCACGTTGACGGCGCCGAGCTGAATGATGTTGCAGATTGGAAAGTCGTTTATGACACTCGTTTGACCTTGTGAAACAAAGTTACTAGTATGCTTTGCTGTGAAATCGATGTACAGTTATTATGGTATTGAAACGGAACACTAAAATGACCTCGTGGGAACATAGAATATTTTGAACGTCAAATTTACGATCAATTTTGTTTTCTTATTTTGTGTATGTATGTGTCGATTGACGTTGTCTTCCCCTTTCCTAATGTTTTATCCCCGGTCCTGCCTGTTGTCTTCTTGCATCGATTGGAGTTTGGTTTTCATTCCCGTGGATTGAAAATATGCTATTTGCTTTCTAATTTACGTAATGATTTTTCCTTTCATACGATAGTGGAGAAACAGCATAATCTAAGTAGCGATGCTTGAGTATTGCTTAAGAATATGCTCAATCTTTTGTCCTCTACTAAACACTAATCATACAAAAACATGACTAAATGTGATATTTTGTTTTCTATTTTCCGCCTACTTTTACTTACTTTACATGTGAAGAAATCTTAATTGATATAGTACATTTTTCAATTATCAATATTCTGCAACTTAAAACGGTTGTCATTAAACTAGTTTAACCTGTCCGAACTAAAGTATGAACTATTGAGTGAGCGTTCTAGGCAAGACTTGAAATGGAAAGACGATGACCGCTGGTTCAATCAAAATTTACTTGTGATCAGGAAAAACAAGGATCTCCTGATCAATCATAACTCATTAGTGAGAGGAAAGACGAGGATATCTGGTTCAATTATAGCATTGGTGGGGAGGAAAGACGCAGGTCGCTGATTCAATCATAGCTCATTGGTGGGCAGCCCCCTCGCATTCCACTCAGCAAGCTAAAGCACAAGGGAAAGTTTTGCGCGAAGTAAGAAGGCATCTCTGATCATATGTAGAATTAAACACTTCCTGATACACCTCCCCCTCCCACCACCGTCACGTTTTTGTATGAGTTCGCATCCGAAGCAGCTCCCTGTTCCTTTTCGTATATCCTTAATCCTATTTCACTAACACCCTTCCCACACTTACAAGTGAGTTTGTCCCGCGTAATATCCTAAATTCTACTTCACTAACAACCTCCCCCACACTTACAGGTGAATTTGTCCCCCATAATATCTTAAATCCTACTTCACTAACACCTTTCCCACACTTACAGGTAAGTTTGTCCCACGTAATATCTTAAATCCTACTTCACCAACATCCTTCCCACACTTACAGGTGAGTTTGTCCCAAGTGATATCTTAAACTCTACTTCACTAACACCCTTCCCACACTTACAGGTGAGTTTGTCCCACGTAATATCTTAAATCCTACTTCACTAACATCCTTCCCACACTTACAGGTGAGTTTGTCCCAAGTGATATCTTAAATCCTACTTCACTAACACCCTTCCCACACTTACAGGTGGGTTTGTCCCACGTAATATCTTAAATCCTACTTCACTAACATCCTTCCCACACTTACAGGTGAGTTTGTCCCACGTTATATCCTAAATCCTACTTCACTAACATCCTTCCCACACTTACAGGTAAGTTTGTCCCACGTACTATCTTAAATCCCACTTCACTAACACCCTTCCCACACTTACAGGTAAGTTTGTCCCACGTAATCTTAAATCCTACTTCACTAACACCCTACCCACACTTACAGGTGAGTTTGTCCCCCGTTATATCTTAAAATCCATGCTCAATAGTTTCCTATCACCATGGGATTGTTTACGGACACAGTGCATTGTTATATAAATTGTGAATTAACATTTGAAGAATGCTACACAACACTTGGTGACAATTTGAAGCTGAAGCTTTATTTGGTCTGTTAACGGCATGGTAATTACATGTGCAGTTGACATAGGACATTTGAAAATTGATGTTTTTATAGCAGATTGATACGGTCAACGTGTAATAATAATGATAATAACCTACAACATGAATATAGCGCTGTATATAATTTGTAAAAATTACTTGAAAGCGCTTTACAACATATGGCTAATAGTATAAGTGATCATTGATAAACAAAAATGGCATAAAAAGCACCATTATACATTATGGAAAGAGATGATCCTTTTAATATGCATATAAATGAATATATAAAGGGTGACGTGTACATGACGTCTGTGCAAATAGCCTAAAATGCAAACGAGGTGGGTCTTTATATCCTTCTGGAATTTGGCCAGGGTCTCAAAAAATGTGTAGGCCCGCAATAAATGAAAGACACATTTTCTGTTCTCCAATATATTATGCATACATGCATTTGTTACTATAAAAAAAGATGTATTGCACTTAATGTTTGAACTTTGTAGGTGCATCTTTTACAATACCATCAAAATAAATTAGATACCGATCTTTCCTATGTATATTTCGGGTAGAAACCCTGCATAGCAGCTGATGCATAACATATATGAATACAAAAGCAAGTAGTTATGATATAAATATTCATTATTCAGCACAATTACACATATTTGTTTTTCATATATAACAAACAGTTACTACACTATACTGCAAAACATAACAAGTAGAAAAATATCGTTGAAAGCTAAACATAACAAAGTAGAAACGTATCAGTAACGTTTAAAAGCCTCTGTTTAAGGCGTTCGGATTGCCTCTATTGCAAGTTGGATGTGTTATTCTTTACTCAGCACTACAATGGCAAGACGTTTGCTCGTCGTAATAACTGGGAAGCTACAACAAACTTGTTTCAGACTTCAATATAAATAGATACGATATATTGTGTTCAGTCAGTTCGTAGGTCGTCTCAAAGCGGTTCACAAATTAGTGTCCTTGGTTATAGGGCCTTTGCAACCAGCCAATATCTTTCTCAACTCCCTGGGGAGCATATAGCCGGAGCTGCCATTTCGGCGCTCACAGCTAGCATTCAACAATTCTAGCTCTACCCAACCACGAACTCATTTACGCATTTACGGCGGAGTAGACTGGAAAAAGCGGAGTAAAGAATGTTGTTCAAAGATACAACACAGTGCCGTGACATGACTCGAACAAGCAACCCATCTGTCACGATCCCGGCGTCCTACCTCGAGACTACCGTGCCTCCTCGATTCTTTTATTGTCTCCGTCCATAAGGAAAAACGAGGAGTGTTTCGTAATTTTCATTTTTGTTTTTATATTATTCAAACAAAATTATCTCAACCTTTTCCAAATAATTAATTTCTGTGAACATTGTTTTCTAAAACTGGCAGCTGTTGTTTGCAGTTATAGATGGACACCTCAATATCATGTACATTTCGTGTCATTGTCTTAATAACAGGTTACCATTCAGAGTTACATTATGACATAAATCGTCTTTGTCTAGTAGGTTTTGATTGCATACCGCTACACATTACTCTAGGCAACTTGATAATTTGCATGCTTACGCTTTGCATTACTACAAAGGAGAGACGTTTTGTTGCAAAACATTTAAAGCGATACCGACAGTATTTGTAAAATGTTATTTGCAAAATAAATCAGGTTAGTTAATCAAATAGTGTTTGTTATCGTTCGTCACTGTTTGCTCGAGTGTCCTCGCGGTTTTCCGTGTAGTTGTCCGATTCTATGAAATCTAAACTTCTTTGTTTGCTTATATGATTCCTTACACTGTATTCTTTACACTGCTGAGTGGTATTGTATTGATACAAACATATTCAGGTCATGTAACACAAGGTCCTGTATTTTAAACAAAGATATAACAAGCTGTTGTATTATCCAAGAAGCCAGAATGCCTTCTTATTAAAATTATTAAAAATAATCATTAGCTGTTATCCATTGATAAAAACAGCAATTGGTTGCAAAACGTTTTATATTATTCAATCATAACGTCATTAATACGTCCTCGACGTCGTTTTGTGCACCAATGTGTTACTACGTGGTAAGGATGAATAATGTTCAGCAGTAAACATACTATCAGATAAACACATATGTTTCGGGATATCTTAACTAGTTATAACGTGTACATTCGTGAGGAAACTGATTCGCGAATTCAACTCTGAAGCAAATATGTGCAAAAAATACTTAAAGATGTTGACATAATATCTCTCAATTAAGCAATAATAATGTCATATAATCGTTTTACCGGAAATATTCTCGTTGTTTTTATTTGTGCATCCGTTCTTCCTTTTTCGATTTCTTTTCAGCACAGATGCTAAACTTGGTCATATCAGCGCCTATAGGAAACGCAACGACTACAAAGAGAACCAGTGCTGCAACCACTCCCATAGTTTTACAGGACCAACGGTCATCTGTCGCGCACACTAGTTTTCTCCTATATGCTGGAAGAATCAAAATAACAGATGGATTACATTTTCATGACACCAGAGTACCAGATTATATGAAGTTTTAAGATATCTATGATAGTGCAATTACGCTGAAGTAAGAATATATTCAACATAATAACGATGTGAACAGTAGACTAAGATATATGCTGTAGCGAGAACTTAATACATATCAACCTATGTGGATAACTATAGATCTTAAGTGTTCCAAGCAGACACAATGATGTCCTAATAATTTTCTGCTATTCAACTTCCATAAAATATGCTTTGGAAAAGGAAACAAAATTATCAACATACCGAGGAATACTACCAATGTAATGTTTGGAATGAAGTTGGTATGTAAACTGCTTGCAATATTGGCAATGGACACCGAATCTTTACGAACGCTGACTTACGCGGGAAGCACACTGAACAATAAAAAAAAATCAACAAAAATCCTCTCAATACACTTTTGTTATAGGTAGCAGTCTACAGTAGAGATTTGTGACCATGGTTGATATTTTTCAGAATATCTGACATTTCTGTGCTGTTCATTGGTTACGGGAAGTGTGTCTGTTGCTAGTTTGTTGTTGTGATGGGTTTCCTAGTGTTTAAGTTTTTTGATATCAGTGATCTTCGAAGATGTCATAGATGCCCATTATGATGACATCAAAGTTACTATAACGTCATAAAACAAGACAGTAACATCATAGTATCACTGTACTGTTTTTTTTTGTTTTTCACATGCACATGATCTCAAAGCGTCATATTTCACCCAAAAAGAAATTTTATTCATGAAAACTACAAACCAATTCAAGTTTTCATTTTTCAGATTACCTCCCTTTGTTGGTAGTTTGAGAGCAGAATTGGTAAATAAACATGCCAGGAGAATTCATATTACTCGGTCACTATTAAAGTGAGAAAGGAAACGGATACATCGTTGTGTTCATTGTCCAAGTTTCCAGACATTTAAAAGGTTTTAATTAAATTTTGGGAAAAAGAAAGTGATGTATAAGGTAGCAGTCTACAGTAGAGGGTTGTGGCCATGGGTGATATTTTTGTTAAATGGCTAACCCCTATATTACGATATGTTAAAAAAAACCATGAAATTAAAGCTGTACTAAAATTGGTATAAGCATGATGAAGTTGAGGTAAACATTTGACAACAGCACACGACGCAAAATTGCAAAATAATTGGCATTTTTTTTGTGATTTTTGATGTGATAACCATGGTTTTCAAACAAGTGACATACATAGAAAAAGAGGTTTATACACTTCTCAGTACTTTATATGCACTGTAAATGTAATGCAGTTTGCAAATATATATGCATGTATATATGTGTTGTGTAGGGTAAATCCGCTGTGTTTACATTTCCTCGACATGTGCCTTGTTTTTCAGAGTCGGGCCATTTCTACTGTAGACAGCTACCATAACATGTGTTTTTTGAAGTTGAACTTGGTTGTTTCGACCGCTTATGTGTCATATTATTTTGTATAGTTGGTCACAGCCATTTAAAAAATATACATCAAGAACACATATGGACAAGCTTCAGTAATTGTCCCTTGTTTTAACATTTTTATATTGTAAATATACACGATCATAATACACTTACACCGTTAATTATATCTTAACGTGCTACACCCCCTTTTATCCACCCCTAATCCATCAATTAAAGAACATTTTATCAACTGGTTTCAAACACCACAGCTTGATTTTTGAAATTTTGAAAATGCAGTTACTCCAATTAGAAAGAAAAAAATCAGGAAAAACTACAGTCGCCTGTGTTTGAACCTCAATATGGAATATCCTTACCTGTTGTGTTCTTAAAGTCGATCCGGGTGTTTAGTTTTAGTTGAAGTAGTTTTGCCTTGATCCCAGAGGCGCTGTTTGTAATCGTACTGATGTTTACACACAAACAAGAACAACCTAGATTAACAAGGACTTGAGATAATATTTTTCTTCCAGGATCATCAAACTGTTTTACAGATTAATTTTAATTATCGATAAAATAAATGCTTCTTATTACAACAAATACCAAGCTCAGTGATGGTGTCCATATTCAAAGTGTGAATGATCGACTCATGGAAATTAAACAATATATGTATATTTCTTCTATATCTATATTGAAATGTTGAATAAATATTATTTATTTCCTTCTCAGGATTATATTTGGATCTGATAAATTACGTGGCTCAATACGGCGGTGGTTTCTTACTCCTTAATTTGAAAAAAAATCTACAAACTTACTCATGTTTGACGATGTTGTCGTTTCTGATTGGTTCGCTGGTTTACTAGTAGTAACACTTTCTGTTGGTGAAATGATTGGTGGAGGGGCAGCGACAGTGTCTGATAAACAATAAATTCATTTTTGTTTGTGATATTTTAATTAACGGAATTTTTTGAACAGATGCAATATAGATCTTGGTTTAAAAAGAAAGAAGAAAAGAATATGTTATTGTTTATGCTGCTTTTTCTTTTCTTATTCTTTCATTCCGTTTGTATAAAACTTTAAAACTTGCTTGTTATCACGTTATATATCTAACTGATACGAATATATTATAAATAGTAGATGTTTTGATTTAAGCTGTGATAGTAATAGTCCTGCTATAATCAACTCACCTGTGTTCCACTTGAAACAAAGAGAAACCTGACTTCGGGTACAATATACGTCATGCATTCGTAGAGTCCACTCCACAGTAACGCACTCTTCCAGTATTCTATTTGGCTCACCTGTGTTCCACCTCACGTATGGTGCCGGGCTACCATCTATTGTCAAGTAGGACCCATTTATGTCATTGATACCAATCCAAATCGGCCCGTAGACAAGAAAATCTCTGATGGATGATAAGATTATTTAAACTGTAGTGAGAAAATCCCTTGAAGAAATGATCCTGTTGCCAGTTTTCAAAATCATAAAAGTGGTTCAAATTCCCTTTCCATTTTCAACGATGATCCTTATTCTAAGTATGCTTTTTGCTATTATACTTTTAAAAGATGAACTACATTTATTGAAAATCAAATTATGAAACAAGTTTTACCATACTTATGATATCTTTATTAAGGACTGTCATACCACGACACAGCTTTGATGCTTACAACTATGAAATATCACAAATCGGTTTGGTTAATACTTAGACGGCTGGGATTTGATCTTTGAATTCATCGAAGATGGGAATGTTGAGAGCAAATGTGTTTTTTTCCTGACCACACGACGTCAATAAACAAGGTGTAGTAAAACATGGTTAATAGTGGGTGCTACAGTGTCTGTTATGTAGCATCTAAAAGAGGTTTAGCACTAAACAAAAAGATGTGTCGGAAGCATAATCAACAACAGAACACAAACATCACGCAAGCACACACGCGTATGCGCTTATATGTGGTGTAACGCACAAGTGACATAGGACCAGTAGATATCGCCCGATAAAGCAGGTCTTGCTAAATCGTCATAATGTATTGTTTTTGTTATTCAAATGCACTTAAAAACTAAGATCAATTACACACCGTCATCCAACGATAGATAGGAAGAAAGGTGGCAATGAAAGATTTTCAAACCATTATCGGTTACATTACATATGTATGTAACCGATTTTAGTTCAATTTCAGACCACTTTTCAAATGCAGTTTACCAAAATGTTTGCTTCTAACGTTCGTTGTCATTCGTGCTGGGAGGAGAAGCGTCAATGTAACCCTGCTCGAATCGCTTTCAAAGCCATGTGGACGCAATTTCTTCTTGAAATGCATATGGCAGAATTTGAGGTGTTAACGTTAATATATAGAAATGGAACAAATCACATTTTTTGATAAAGTGGGATGGAAAATAAACAGCTCTTAACTACGGTTTGGTATGGTGTTTTTCTTTTCGTAATGGTCACATTTCGGTATTACCACGTCCCTATTGCAACCATGTATGTAAACGCTGTGTCTTATAAGGTTGTACCTCCATAATTCTACATACATGGATGTATCTGTTATCAAGATGATGCCACAGCGCTTGAACCATTAGATTAGTATTAGAGGGCTACCTTATACTTACGAAAACACTGGGTTTGTGGTGACCGCGTCCATGACGTCAGAGTTATTAAACACTGCCAAAGATCCTCCATTTTGTCCACAACGTAAGTCACCAGCGTTAAGTGATTCACGAGTTGTTGTGACCCAAAAACAAAGGCCGTAATTCGTCAGATACCGTCCGGACACAGGACAATCTGAAAGATACAGTTTTGATTATGCATCTTCAGATACGAAGAATTTTACATCCATCATTTTTTAGCAGTAGTGGATGAAAACTAATCTGTTATTTGATATCGGTAAACCCTGTTGTAAATTACGTACATATTCCATGAACTGCTCGATGAATTGTATACATTAGAGCATTTGTAATTCAAAATGGCAATTATCTTTAAATTTCATGAAGAGTTTAATACATATGCAAGACCACACACTTGTGTTTTTCTAACGAATCAGAAAGCACGAGTTTATTGTGACTTATAAGGTTGTACGAGCGCACGAGTGAATATATACGTCCGCGCAATAAATGAGTGCTTTCTGATTCGTTTGAAAAACAAAAGTGTGTGGTCTTGCTTTTATCACATACTTCCATATTTGTTACAGATCGATACAAAGATTTTATAAACTTTTACATTTTTTGCAAATACCGGGAACTTTTCAGTTCGCCATGACAACGGGATTCCCAACAAAGTAGTTCCGGCTAGTAGGTAAATACAACATTCCGTATTGCACATACAGAACGTTGTATTTCATGATTGAAAATTGCTTGTATTACTATAATAAGATTCAACAGGTATGCGATAAACAACTTTATTTATACGATTTGAATTGATTGTTTTACGATAAAGAATGGATACTATAATATTTCTATTTTGTTTAAGTTAATTATGCCTACTACATGTACCGCTGTTTGAGTAAATTACTATTCAAACTATTCAAATTGGTGCTATACAAATCATATTCAGTTTTATTTAAGATACACACCTATTTCTTTGTAACACATTCCAAAATGTTGCTCTCCACAATCTGTTCGGGTCCACAAGTATCCAGGATAAGTCGCTGTAGCACATTCTCCAGTGCCTACTACGGTAGTGTCCCAGTTTGTGTAGGTGTGCGCCATGCCTTCGAACGTCTCCATTGAGGTAGCATTAAGGTTCAACCAAACCTCAGATGTTACCTCTTGTTGTCTGTTATAATTTTCATATAGAGCAAATTGTTTTCAACAATGTCAATAACAGAAACGAACATGTAAAGTAAACTGTTATGTTAACTCGGAATATGCATCGGCGTAAGTGATAACCTAAATATTTAAAATAAATGAAAGCAGGTTTATGCAGCTTCCTTATTATTCTTATAATTAAAAAGTACTATTCAAAGCGTAAAGATAAATCAAACGAACATAATGTGCTTTTCCTGAAAAATATAAAAATATTGAACAGTTTTTCTTCTAAAAAAGCACATTTCATACTAGCACACTATTTGAAATAACAAAAGATTATTTTTACTCTCATTTTTCAGATTTGTTTGCTATTCTGTAAGACAATCAAAAAAATATTAGTACCTCGTAATCGGAACGTTCGTGCTACTGTAAAACCTTAAATTCGTGTATACGGTTTGTTATATCCACTAACTTGGAAACAATTAGATCAGGATTCGATTCTGTTTCAATTCTAATTCCGTTATTGTTTAAACGGCTACGCGGCAACCTGTGAGGGTATATATTTAACCAATTACATTACTTATTAAAATAACAGCTTTGTAGGAAACACTGCATTGTATTTGTATACAATGTGTAGACATTTTATGTTTATGTCTCCCCGATAGCTAATGCTATGTGAGTGTAAGACACATGTTAAGTGTAATCTTTTGCCCAAGTGTGCTTTGGCTTATTGTGTGTAATAACACAATGACTTACTCTAAAACCTGCCTAAGAGGTCCCTCCAGGAAGTCCTGAACAGTCTGATCCTGTACCGAAAACAGAAGCCAACCTGCGGAGACACATGTGTCCACTATGTCGTACAAAGTGAGTTTTATACCGATCGTCCATATACACCAGGATCTACCGCCATCTTGTAGTATCGTTGAGTTGTCTGGGCATGCGTTACACCAACACGACCCTTTAAATAAAGCGTAAGGTAAAATAAGCTGATATTTTATTATAAGAAAAAACAGATATATTTTTTCGAAATTAATAATTGTAATTATCAAAATTAGTTTTATAAAGTCTATGTACATTGTATGTATAGACGTAATTATTTTCTTCAAGCTAGAAATGCTGCTTCTTGTTAACTTAAGCTCGTTTAATTCTATTTTAAACTGAAAAACGCCTGTGAGATATGACTCATTCTCAAGCTCGGTCAAATTTCTATAAATAGTAGCATTGACCAGAGCCATGACCTTTGAACTCCGAAATAGAATACCCTTTCAGGTGTTCGCCATTTAGATTTGGATGAGATAGAGAGAAAGCACTGAATTGGGACAGGGAGGGAAGGAACAGAACAGGAAGGGAACGGATAGATTGGGAAGAGAAGGGGCAGAATGAAAAGAGAAAAAGGCAGAAAGGAAGGAGAATGGGCAGGATAGAACGGAAACTTCGACACAATGGTATATCACTGTAGTTTAAACTTACCAATCATAAAGAGTAATATCACCACGCACACCGCCGATTCCATTTCATGAAATTATTCAGCCATAGAGCTTAATTGCCAATGACCATGTCAACCATCAATCACACGACATCTCTTTTATACCGCGATTATAACATTTCTTTGTTTTGTAAATCGATTGGAAGATTCGATCGCTTTTGCTCCATAAAGGCAAAGCGTCAATAAGGGGGATATTTATCCTAACCATAAGTCTTAATGTAAATGTGTGGTCACTGTGTTCTTTTATACTTCTTTCATATTACAATCCATTAATATATTAAATACTGTAATGAGTTTAATTGATTTCTAACTTCCTAGAAGGAAGGAAACATGACTTTCATTTTCACTCACACAACATTGTATTTCAACATCTGACATATTTAGTACCTCAGTTTGATGTTATGGGATCCTACGACAGAGAACAGCTATGGTGTTTAATTGGGATATTAATTGTAATCGGTTCGTTTATATTTCGTATTCATGGTAACCAATACGCTTATCAAACTAGGGTTCTTCCCATTATTAAAATGTACTGCTCTGATTTGCTAATTTTTACAATCAAAGTTAGGGATAAGAAATAATGTATATTTCCGACATTGTTTACTCTGCAAATATCAATATACTGTTGTTCATTATAAGAAAGTATTCCTCTCTGTCACACATCTTTTTATAAGAAACCTATTGTCATTATGGTCCGATGCTTATATTTTTTTTAATCATTATGAATGTCATATAAGCAGTTATTAATTTTTTCAACACGGACATAAAACATCCTTATTGGAACCTCTTCTTCATAAGTCTTTTCCTGCCATTACATGTTTTCTTAAACAAACATGATTCAGCAGCACCGTGACATTAGTTGAAGGTCCATAATAGCAAATAAATAGCCCGATTAAAAATTAAGAAACCGAAGCTAGCAATTACTTCTAAATCAATATTGTTTCCGTGCTTCCAATAATTGGTATGTAAATATATTATACACGAACACAACATGTCAATGTTAGTCCCGATTATTAATAACTAATTGATTGAATAGCATATATTATGTAAATATATATAAATGCATTGTTATGACCTAAACAACCAATCAAAATCACGGAATAGTTTCTGCATTATATTTCAGGGGTTATGCAAAAAAGGAATAAAAATACGTCTGCTTTAATCTCTATTGGCAGTGATGTCATGCAAATTGTTTTATAAACAAGGATGTCAAAAACAATTCAATGAACAAGGTGTCCTAATGATACAAAATACGATCACAGTATGACCGATATTTAAACATGTAATATAATATTGTTTCATGAAGAGCTATCGTTTATTTACCGATTTTCGAGCCACCTTTTCCCAGAGCTGAGCCGTTGTTTAGCCATCACGATCTCATTGGACAATATTTGATATCCATGTTTGATATAACTATAGACTTTTAACTATAATGCTCATCAGTGTATATTGTGATTCCTGTCGCTAACCCAGTTCTCATTTCGAGGACGTGACACTACCTTGACATATCACATTGATTCAACAGCGATTTCAGCACACGAAGCTTCGGAGAAAGTACCTGCAAAATAAGGGAAATATTCTGCAATTTTATAAGAAGACGGACGTTAAAATAAGACATGCTAAATGTCGTTTACAGGTTGGTTAATGTTGGGTTTATTGGCCTCGCTTTTGCAATTTCCGAATATATTGACTTACATTAAACGGCTCGTTCATGTTCATTACACCTACGAATTACCTACAATTTGTATGAAGTTACCACTCATTATTTTAGCTTTTACCCATATTTTAGTTATTTATGCAGTTTTGGAAGGCCCCGTCCACCTTCACGTCATGCCGAGACATCCAAAGTTTTCGCAATATCTTTTCTATTTAGAATACGAGTGTTTATGTCGCAACTAAGATTTTATTTCATTATTCAAATAACATTCCGTGATTATCTTTGTGAACCCACTAAATGATTGTTTAATACTTGTGTCGCGACTACAAAAACGATTTTGTTGGCCATACTATTGTCATGAATTCTCTGTATATAAGCTATATGATGTCTGTTTTCTTTCTTTTCTTTCTTTGTCCATGTCTCTTTGCATGCAGTCAGTCTGTCTGTCCGTTGATCTAACCTTCTCTCCTCTCTCTGTCTGTCTCTGTATCTGTTCCTGCCTGTCTGTCGTCCTTTCTCTCACTTACATACATATTCACCCTTTCTATGTCCCCTAAATATGTTTGGGTTCGTTTTTCATTTTCATAAGTTATTGCACCACGATATCGCGTTGTTCAATGTATCAAACATTGGTTTTGCAAAATAATAATTCATGTATAGCTACATGTTATTAGAGAACGTAACTTTAAAAACAAATAATAAATAAATGAATGTTACCTTACCACATACCCGTCTACCAATTACATACCACAAAGACTCGTTCACACTTCAGTCTGACCATTTGTATTGTTAAGGCCTATTCTGAATGCGCTCGACTAAATAGAACAACTAGGTAGACACAGGATTTCGCGTGTCTTAGAAGTGGATGACATAAGGGTGCAGGAATGGGTCTAATTGAAATAGACCGGATTGCTCGCCTTGTTTACTTTGTCTCGCTTTCTGCTTCTGCAAAAGATCATAGAGATGCTTTCTTTCTTCGAATTTCTTGTAATTATTAAAATTGTATTTTCTTGGTTTTTCTGATGAGTCCTATTAGACGAAATTGTCATATGGTGCAGTAGTTGTTTGATTTGTTTGGTTTTCTGTATCTACAAACAGTTGTTCAAATTGTTGTTTTCTTTTTTGGCATTTCTAGTGGTTTGTTATATTACAATGACGAAGACGGAGCTTTGGGAGTAGGCGAAGTTAAAAAACCAAAACAGCTATTTACACAATAAAAAAGTTCAGTAAACAATTGATAATTACCTGTTTGCATATGTTTAGAATTCAACAAAATGGATTAATTTTGTCTGCATGTACGTTTTGTAATAGTGTTATTTGACGAGTTATGAGCTATTCATCACACAACAGTTCTGGCCTAGTTTATCCAATATATCAATTGCATCAATACAACGGTATTAATACCTTTACACGTAGAGCATGCACACGAAACATAATTGTCACGAAAGCTGCTAAAGCAATCGACTAATAACTGTTTGAATCGCATTAGGGTGTTAAATGAAATGTCAATAAACAGCTTGTCAAAGGCTAAAGGTAAACAGTTGGCAGCCCTTAAGGATCCCTGTCCCACTGTTTTATTGTATTGTATTCCATGCCCTCATATCACTTCACTTAAACCTATATTTATCAAAAACTAAAATATAACTCTCTTTTTTTTTCTCCAGAAAAAGTGTCTTTTTAGTTTGTTAGTATTATTGCGTCCCCTGTAGGAACATGTGTTTATAGACAATTAGTCTATATTTATCAAAAAGTATCTTTATGCACCGTGTACAAAATATTTAAACTATACAAATGCTTTGGCAACATTGTTGCATAAGCCGTTTAAAACGAATGCAATGAATTCTACATGTAGTTCTTTATTTGTTTATATTGGTTTTCAGTAATGAAAAGTATGATATAAAGCTCTGTCAGGAGACCTTAAAAGTGAGAGTACTAGGTATATCTGTGTAATGAAAAACTACACAATACAGTCCATCAGATGTGTGTACATCTTCAAATCAGTAAAACTTATTTCAAAGTTAAAAAAGTGAACTTTCAAATACTAATAGAGTCAATCAAATGTAATTATGTAGGATATGGCCATTCTAAACGAGGATGTACAATTTGGGTCAGCACTAAGGCTTTGCCGAGATTCTGACACCAAAGTATGTACCGAAGGGAAGAATTGTGATATCCAACTTACCTACATAGAAGGTGACTCTTTTACTACTAGCTCTTCACTGCAATTTTGATCAAACAGGACATTGACAATACAAATGAAACATCAAATATAACAAAATTACTAGATAACGTACACACAAACTAAACCCATATTTGGAAATATCAGTAAAATGCACGGTATACCATGGGTATACCTTTAAAGATCCAAGCAATTCCTTCAGGGCGAGCTGGTACAAATATTTTCAAGTTCTTGAAGGGATGTCATTTGCCGGAATGTATTCGTTTGAGAATGTTTTCAAAAACGAACGTCTGCTCGCGCGAGTTAATGTCCTGAACTGGAAAGGTTATCCACGTTATCAGCGTAAGAAAATAGTCCGTCATAAACAAAATCATTTTAAAGATACAGGTATGAAAAATTATCATAAGATTAACAACCGCATTATAAAAGTAAAAGTGCATATAAGAAAGCAAATGACGATAATACTGTTTAACTTCATAGTTTTAGGGTCATAGTATTGATTTGACGTCCTCAAAGAAAACAACGATGCAGTTAAAACCACACGTCAAGATGCACTATTGGACATAATTAAAAACATCAAACCATCGCACAATTAAATACACTGTAGGACATCTCCTTATGAACATGATGGCGACAACAAAACTTGTTCATGTTTCTTAATCTTTTTTTAATTATACGGACGTACAATCATATTCTATTTTACATATACAATCACACACATTTCATATTACATAGTCGTTCTACCTAACATTGACGTATACACATGTTATTTATATCACATAGACGTAAAACACTTTTGTAGACGTATAATACGCTCTACTTTGAAGAGACGCATAAACACATACTAGAATAGATTATAGTTTTGATATCGAGCATCACGACAGTTTCATATCCTTATTTGTTTTTAGAAAATGCAAAGATAGGGGGTAAATCCGGATTTTATCGTGTTACGAGTTTACATTTAGTTCTTCTATCGACCATGCTCCATATGTGGTCGGCTTTTTTTGCTTGGGATGTTTCGTCGCTTCATGTATGTTTACGTTTTATTATGGTTTAGACTGTTCGTGTAAGATGAAATATGATGTTATGGATAAGGTAATTACTGTTGTTTTTAAATATGTTCTGGTATGTGGTAATATAAATCGGGTTTTTTTTGTAAATATTTTTTATCAACTTGAATATATCTAAATTACGTGTTGTCTTTGTCCGTCAACATTCGACATCTCTTACAGATGTCATGATATTCTCTTCAATATAACTCTTGAATAGCAAATCATGATCAACTGCGACATATAAATACCGAAGGTGGGAAAGCAGAAATCGGCTATCAAGAAAAGGAAAGTTCACGATAGGAAAATCGAAATCCTAAAGCCTATCGTAAAGTTTATTAGAAAGCCGTTCATGTTGCTCATATTTTGATTAGCATATAGGAAAACAATTGATGTGGAAGGGTCTGTAGTATCCTTGATTGTAAGTCTAGAAGGGTGAAAAACAACAAATCGCCGTTAAATCTCAAAATGTGATAGACGAATTTTGTCGTATGTACGCTCTTCAGTCAATAGAGACTCGTATAAAAATACAAAAAACAAGTCGGAAAGGGGCATAAAATAAAACAAAAAGGAACCAGGAAAAACGGAATGTTTGTAAAAGTAAGCGATCCTTACACCATATGTAACAAACTCATTGTGATTTTTCTGTATAAAGCAAGGAAGAAAAGTCGACAACACATCACAGATTTATTTTAGATGTAGGCTGATAAAGACTAAGGACAGGTTAAATGGCCTCTCTTTGAGAATTTAGTGATTATGTTTCTTGTGTAATATGAAGGTTTATGTTTTTGTTTATTTAAGTGTGCTTTGTTGTTTTGTTGTTACCTATATATGAAGACGTGGCATTTCCTGGATTTGACATATATTTACATGGCAGGTGTTTAGTTGAAGTACAGTTGTGAGATTGCACAACGTTTCACGATGTGCGATGTGCGCACGATTCATGCACGATGAAAGGCTGCAATAATAGCTTGTTTGATAGTATGGTATCGTGGCTGAAATTCATCTTGATGGGCATGGATACTTCAAACATTGTTTTGAAACAACCTGGATCGACACGCGTGTACATACATGCAACATGCATCGGTCTAATACATATATGTCTACATACACAGATGCAGGGTAAGCAGCCTTACCTGTTACCAGCTGTCTGTTAACTAACAGGTCACAGATACGTTTCTTGTATATAAGCAACAGTGAGTAATTTCCACGCACAGCATAACAGTCATAAATAACACAAGTAAGGTCAAATGGTGTTTCGATAGCTATCAAATCAACAATTTAATGTAATCGGCGATCAATTTCATTCAATTGTTTACGCATTGGTACGGTACCTGCGAGTATAAATCCAGTCTTGACCATTTTACTGTCTTCTTACTGATGTATAACATTTTATTGCAGAATGGATTAAGTGCAAAATATACTGATCGGATATTAGATACGCGGACGATGTACAGACGAAGTGGTGCGGTGTGTGATCACACAACTGTTGAAGATGGCCAACCTTCCGGAATCATGTTACATTGTATCCATTTACTTTTTAAAAGGTCTCCAAGGAAATGTTTTGTTTATTGATATATTGTTCTAGTTTTATCGATTTTGAATAACAATTACGGTTTTGTTGGACTTTGATATTATCTGTCATTTGATTACTTACACCAGCTTGAAGAGCTTATAACGTTGGATAAAAACTCCATAACATGACAATGTTGGTATACTAACAATGAGTGAAGGAAAAACAACAATGGTGGATTTAAGCCATCATGAGGAGTATTCTTACAATAATGTAGATTTAATTAAAAATATTCACTTGAATATTTTATTTCATGCATGTGATTCCGTAATGACATTATATCAAACTCATATCTAGACAATGTAAAAAAATTCGTATTTCAAAGTTTATGTTTACATCAAACAGAGGTTTTATCTATCTCCCTTGTCTCACTTGGTATTACATTGTATTTCAATGTTTTGTTTTATTGTCCCGACATATTGTCATGAGTTTTTCTCTCGTTACCATGCCAACTATCGTTGCGAACAAAAGAAATGATCTAAATCAGCTAGCATACTAGTATGTTTCATATCAACAGCAAGTAATGCATTTTTAAAGGCCATACTTTGGTGCTATCGGGGATAGAGTCAAAATGCAATTCAATACAATTTTGACACGTATATTCATTATATTTGACATGTTCCTCGTCATTAAATTAATTTTATAGAAAATATTTGTTCAATTATTCGTTAAACCCCTATATGTATTTGTCGTGTTGCATGTTGTCGTTTGAGTTGTATAACTACGATCACAAAAAATGCTGAATGCTTCCATTATATCTATAAAAAGACTAAGTCAATTTGAAACAAATATTGATCGTTTGTAATTTTGATAGAATCTATGTTTCCTAAAACGGACAATTCGATTACGTAATGTGATTTTAATGGATGTTTTACATAGACGTTAAGATGTTTTACATGAAAATTCACACACATGACCGAGTATGACACATACACACTATCCGTGTGTCATTGACAGTTTTCCCCGTGCAGTTTGCTCTCTATAGGCGTTGACCAGTTTGCACGTTTTTATCGTCCAGCCATCCAATTCGACAATTAAAGTTTATCTTTCAATTGTATGGTCACTCTGTTGAGACCAGTGAACAATAAAACCAGCATTATAACGTTTTAATTTGTGATTAATGCTATGCCGAGGCCCAACGAAAATGACCGCCCCCGGATTATTGGTATGCTTCAATCTGGTATGGGCCAAGCCGTTGTCTGTACACGTTTTCATGTCCATCGAAACACAATCCGGGATTTGTGAAGAGTTTGACCACGTCGGCGATCGACCTCGTGCGGGACGTCCACGTGTGACGTCACGTCAACAGGACAACCATATTCGGCTTGTCCATTTGAGAAATCGCTTCCAAACGGCAAGTTTGACTGCACGGACAATCCCTGGGTTGCTACCAATAAGCCCGAAAACTGTACGGAACCGATTGCGTGAACGACCTATCCGTCCGTGACGTCCTGCAATCCGCCCAGTTCTTCTGCCACGTCATCGTGTAGCACGTCTGGACTGGTGCAGAAGGCATCTGCGATTTACTCGACGGGATTGGGCAGGCATTTTGTTAACGGACTAGTCGCGAGTCCACCTGGATAGTAGTGACGGCCGTTTCAGAGTGTACCGTCGCGTTGGAGAACGTTTCTGTGACGCGTGTGTGGTACAACGACGTTCTTTCGGCGGAAGCAGCGTTATGATTTGGGGCGGCATCACAGCCAACGGTAGAACGCCTCTGGTGGTTGTTAACGGGAATTTGAACGCGCTACGTTACCGTGACTGATTTGCCTGCAGCGTTGGTACAGATCTGGAATGCCATCCCACAAGCATTCGTGAACCGTCTGATAGGCTCCATGCGTCGACGTTGCCAGGCTTGCATGCAGGCAAACGGTGGGCATACGAGGTATTAACTTTGTGAACTCAGTATTGACCCCTGCTATGTTTACGTCACTCCTGAGCGGAACTTATTGATTCCATAACGTGGAAAATGGAATGCAACTGTTAATAAATAACAAATAAATTGTCCCTGAAAACCTTGTTATTCTACGTCATATACCTTTAAATTCTTTAACACATTTTAGGCACGAACAGTTTCTTTTTCCACTAGTATACATATATATATATATATGTATAAGAGAACCCATATGTTACACAACACAAACAATGTCATTATGATACAAACAAACAAAAAACAACAACCTTGGATTAACTGATTAGAATATACACAATTTCAAAGAGCTCAGAGCAATCTATTATAGAGATGATAAAAAAGGAACAATGAACTTATAAAAAATGGGAATAAATAAAATAAAACAAATTTATCAATGTTGAAATTGTTCTCAATGGTCCGATGTCTTATTTTCCGAGAACAGGTTTACGATTCAAATGTTGCTGCATGTACAATAACCCATTTAAGGTTCAACAAGCCCCTAAAAGATGTAATAGACACCCTGAATCTCAACCCCCTGGCAAGTCATATTCAAATACCCTTATAAAAAATCGGAATATACATGCATATATGTAACTAACATATATTGAACTTGTACATTAGCTATTAAAAGGGTACATAACCATGTTAACGATGTCAAGATACGGCATTAAGGCTGGTGTGATGATCAAAGTTGTTCACCAGATTTATAACATATCTATCTCTAAAGCGACCCAACTGAATGATACGAAATGACATGTTATTTGAAGCTCATATATATACCTAGGTCATGCGGGGCTTTATCTCTCTTTAACTATGTGTGGGGAACTATACCGGCCTCACAAAAAGATGATTGTTGCTATTGGAAAGTACAAACATCATAATAAACGTCCGCGTTACATATTTTACCGGTACATATGTGTAAAACCATAGACATTTGACCATAAACACTACTTAAACTTCATATAAAATGTCCCTTCTTAACATTCCATGTTTTCATAAAAGAGCTAGACTTGTTATAAATATTATTTTTCTTTTCAACGTCAATGCTTATAACATGTCTAGCGCATTCATATAATCACATATAATCACAGAATGTTATCAAATGACGCATCGTCTAAAGTTCATTTATCGATCAAGGTTTCTTTGCCTTTGTTTTCTTATTTATTAATTGCTAAAATGTATTACCAGAGGATTTTATTATGATTTTAGTGGTTTCGCATGGCAACATATATCTTTAATTGAGGTCGGAATTCCTCTCAACAGCTAGTAGAAGAGAAATAAAGCTCCGCATGACCTAGGTATATAAATAAACTTTAAATTATGGGTCGTTTCTCAGCAATCAGTTGGATCGCAAAAGAGATTGACATGTTATAAGTCCAGTGAGGTATTTTTATGAAGACATCAGCCTTTATGTCTTATTACTGACTACGTTAAGCTGGTTATGTATTTTTTGTATAGCCAAAGTACAAGTTGAATATATACAAATAACTTATATTTGTTATATTATTGCAAAGGTGATGCCAGCGGTCGTTCTCCTTTTCTGATTTTGCTCCAACTGAGTATATAAGGGTATAATGATAGTGCTTATTCTCACCAATGTATCACTAGCAACTACAAGGTCAATTTTGGGGTCTTTTGTGATAATAATAAAATAAAATAATTAAAATACTATAACGGAGGAATAAAAACATTACCAGATTTAGAACTTAAAACACTAATAATAAATAATGCCATAATCTTTGCATATTTTCTCTCTGAAGTAACCATCTTTGCGTCTAAATAAATGTAGATATAATTATGTTATTTACTTCTATCGGTTGATGAGCGACAACACCAGGAAAAGTGCTCTTAATTTTTAACAAGTTTCAAGATATTTAAGAATTCGATAGTTTGTATACAAAACTGAAATATCAATACGTCTTTATATTTCACAAAATCATGATATCCGCACAAAAATAAATATAAATAAATATGCAATATTTGATATAGCGCCCCATCGAGCTAGATTAAGCCATTCTAAAGCGCTTGACAGTACATAGATTTACAGTTTATAAAATCAATACAATTAACATATACATTAAATAAATACATTATCAATAAATTTTAAAGAATTTGCAGGAGCTGCCACATACGATGCTAACTACAAGTCCTATGCCACCTGGCTATTTATCCTATGTGTGTATGTCTGTGTGTGTGCTGGATGTGTTCTGTTTGTAGTGGGACCGTGTTTCCAATGGCATCATTTATAGTGCCACCTCACTTCAATGCTACCACACAGAACCGCATCACGCACCCCAGACCATTGTATACTCCACCTGGTTGTTGGAGTTGTGTGGGTAGGAGAAAAATACTTTCTCTGATTACTGCATGCGTACGACGACTTCGGGGATCGAAATCGAAAGCCACCTGCGTGGAAGGCCTGGGTGTTAACCACTCTGCCGATCCGCCCATAATTGGTAATTGACCATAATAATCATCATATATATAAGGATATAAAATTAGCCACTAGAATGGATTGGTTGTTATATGTTAAGTAAATATTTAATCATACAAATGTCTCGTGGATTGAGAAACTCAGCACAAAGCTACGATCTGTACGGAGATATTGATTGTTAGATAATTGTATATAACAGCAGTAACGATTCAATAACTGTTATTACAGTTGGCGCAATTACAGGAGAAAAAATAGTTTGATGTCAACTTATAATGATACAAATGTTCGCTGCAGTGTTGTTGTGTGTTCTTGGTAAGTTGAAGTTCGAATCGATTCATCTTTTAGAAAAAAGTACATAGGAAATTTGCTGTTTTTTTTTCATAATTTAATCATAAATTTTACTAATAGTAGCTAAGCATAATTATCAGGTATATTGCAATCAAACGAATCTTTTTGAATTTGGTTTGTATATAAATGTATTTATAAAATGAGATACTTATAGTTTCTATATTGTTAGTTGAAAATAATAAAAAAAAAATACATTTTCAAATTTTCAGATAGCAAAAAAGCTTGTCATTTTTTTTTTTTATTCAGTTTTTTTTACATGACTTGATACATATGGTACATGATTGATGTTAAAGCTCCTAAAGCTTAAGAGTTGTTGCTAATAGTTTTTTTCAATTCACTATGAATATACAGAGACAAAAAAAGAATACACAGACAAACACTCACAGACACACAGATACACATACACTTACAGTTACACACCCAGACAAATTATTATATAAATAAATGATTAATAAATAAATGGTATTCGTGAAATTAGGTATACAGACAAAAATTAAATGCACACAAAAGACAAAGGACAAGACATGTTGGACAAAGCAAGTACAAGGGAAACCTAGGTCAGAAAGATATTAAATTTAGTTTCTTTTAATTTTTAAATTTGCAACCAGTGATGTATTTGTGTGTTAATCTGTATTTTATTTGTAGTGTTACTTTTAGATAATCTAATTTTGTGAGCTTTTAATTCGAATTTGATATGATTTTTTAGACCATTCAGATTGAGTTCTATTTCAAGGCATTTGGATTTATATATGTATTGTTTTATCGTGAGTAATATCTAGTTATCCATGTTGAACTTTGCATATTTACAAATTTGCCTGCCAAAGTTTTTTTTTTTTTTTTTTTTTTTTTTAAATCAAAGACCAAGATTTTTAGCAATAATAGTAATTCTTATATTTTCGATCAAATTAGATACCTTTTCACAATCCCATAATATATGTGTTATTGTTTCTAGTTGAGTTTTACAAAAAGTGCACATATTATTATCTAATTTACCAATTTGAAATAACAAGTTGTTTGTGGTTAGAATTCTATGATTTTTTCTGAATTGTAACCATTGTAGTTTGGAACTGGTACAGGTATTGAAAGGATATTTGTATATATTTTTCCACGTATCTTCATCAATATTGAAATTTTGATTCCATTTGTTTTGGGCGGTGGGTTCAACTTCATTTTTTGATGGTATATATTTCATGGCCTCTTTTTTTACATCTTAGGATTAACTACTAGGGTAGTATAATATGTTTTTCTGAATCGAAAGCTTGGCGGTTCTTCCTTATGAACTGACCTATAACACTTTTCAGACTCTGATAACTTATTTTTTTAGCACGAATGTTAAATTGTTGACAAAATTCTTCAAATTTGTATGAAGATCTATCTTTTTAAATTAAAAAATGTTGATAAAACATTTTTGGATGAATTCATTCCTTTTTGTTTGTGTTTTATTCCGGAGTTACTTCATGGATCTATTTAAAATTCATTTCACTTTTTAAAATCTATAAGGCCGTTAATCTATCCTGGAAACATAAATTTATGTCTGTTGTTGACTGGGATTGCCATATCATTACCATGACGACTTGACAACAAGTGGATGGCAGATATATTCAACAATAATAATTGGTATGCTATATTTGTTACTTTATTACAGGTATAGGACATGCCAGATTCTGCCCAGCCAGTTCAAGTCTGATGCAGGATTCATCGAGGAATTGGTGCTATTGGTTCATAACAGAAAGTCTGCACAAAGATGCATTGAAGACGAGATGTCAAAATGACGGAGGACTTATATTCACTATAGAGGATTCGACTGTTCAGAGTTTTGTAGAAAGCATTTCTGCAACATTTGGGTAAGCATTTCTATCAAAAAATTAGTCTATATAAAACAAACGATCGATGGTTTCAAAATATAGGACATTACGCTTGTACATTTTCCCACTCTATTAGATATGTGTTTAAAATAAGCATCCCAACGTTTATTTACCGTAAATACAATACATAAGAATCAAGATTAAATTTTTGTGTTTCTGATTTCCGATTATTTTAAATAAATATTATTTCGTCATAACCTAAGAATACATACAAGTGCATACAAATGTAACACATGGCGATCTAGAGGTTGTCAGCCTCTCTTTCGAATACACTCATGCTTCAACCAAATATTTCTTTAACTGCTTGTTCCGCAGTATCAAGTTCCTTAAATAGGGCCGCCTAGTGTTAATTTATAGAGACATAAATACACGGGTTATGACCTTTGTTTTGTTTCTTTGATAGTCGATTCCTGTTAGTGGTCACTTCCAAGACTTTGGTCATGGGTCATTGGTCACGGACAGGCTTTATGTCAAGAATTAAGTGTAGACTTGATCACTGCATAGACGTGAACTTCATTTTTTGTCCTCTTTTCTTCTACCTAATTATTCATCTTCAAAAGGCGTGCTTTTCTATTTTTGTCCTCATTCCTTCTTCATTACAGGTTTTATTTATTCATTCAACCATTCATTCATTCATTTATTCAGTCATTAATTCATTCTGTTTGCGTTTCGTCCTAATCTATCGTTGGGAAGTAATCGGACGTGAACGTTATTTCACCCATTTTGCTCAATATAACTATAGCGAACTCCTTTACCTTTGTTCTAAGCCAACTATTCCTGAGATATCAACAGGTAGCAATATGAGGTTTTATTACAGTATGCCTACAGTTGGATATGTTATCGCCCCTGTCTAAACAGACTGCCAAAGTTTTAAAATAAAAAGTCTGACTAAGAAATTAGACAGGTTGTAGTCATTGTCATAGGATATCCTCAGACAAGTAGTTATGGACAGGGGATATCGACAGACCTATGTTTATTCTGGACAATGGGTATCAATTAATATATATTAAAACTTTATTTATTTTACAACAGTTATGAAACATGTTATTTCAACTTATATTAATCATTCTTCTTGGCCCGGGGTTGGGGATGTGTTGGGTTGGGCCTTAATGTGGGAGGTAACCTGATATCTATTGCCATGGGGAGTTATAGACAGCCTAATGATACTTATTTACATGTACATATTTAAAATTAGGTGGCACAGTTGTAATTATAGACGAAGGAGTCTATAGCAAGGTGGTAGATATAGATTGGGACAGGGAGTAAAAATTGACAGGAATATACTGGTGGTACCCATTGACAGGTGATAGTTATTGACATGGGGATATGTATAGACAAGTGGTAGTTATTGACATGGGGATATTTATAGACAGGTGGTAGTTATTGACATGGGGATATGTATAGACAGGTGATAGTTATTGACATGGGGATATGTATAGACAAGTAGTAGTTTAATCATTGGGATATGTTTAGACAGGTGGTAATTAATGAAATGGGGATATGTATAGACAGGTGGTAATTATTGACATGGGGATATGTATAGACAAGTGGTAGTTATTGACATGGGTATATGTATAGACAGGTGGTAGTTATTGACATGGGGATATGTAATAGACAGGTGGTAGTTATTGACATGGGGATATGTATAGACAAATGATAGTTATTGACATGGGAATATGTATAGACAAGTGGTAATTATTGACATTGGGATATTTATAGACAGGTGGTAATTAATGAAATGGGGATATGTATAGACAGGTGGTAATTATTGACATGGGGATATGTAATAGACAAATGATAGTTATTGACATGGGAATATGTATAGACAAGTGGTAATTATTGACATTGGGATATTTATAGACAGGTGATAGTTATTGACATGGGGATATGTATAGACAGGTGGTAGTTATTGGCATGGGGATATGTATAGACAGGTGGTAATTAATGACATGGGGATATGTATAGACAAGTGATAGTTATTGACATGGGGATATGTATAGACAAGTGATAGTTATTGACATGGGGATATGTATAGCAGGTGGTAATTATTGACATGGGGATATGTATAGACAGGTGGGAATTATTGACATGGGGATTTGTATAGACAAGTCGTAGTTATTGACATGGGGATATGTAAAGACAGGTGGTAATTATTGACATGGGGATATGTATAGACAGGTGGTAATTATTGACATGGGGATATGTATAGACAAGTGGTAGTTTTTGACAAGGAACATATTCAGGCAAACAGAAGGTGTAGACAGGGGATATATAAAAACAGACAGAACAAATGTTATTGATAGGGTTGTTAATAGACACGTAGTAATTATTATCACTTGGCAGTTTCTGTTAGGGATTATCTATCGACACATGGTAGATACATGGTAGATGTATGGTTAACATATGGTAGATATACAACATGATAATTAGAGACAGGTGGGAGTCATGCTAGGGGTTATTTTAGACAGTTGGTAAGAACTGACAATGCAATCTATAGAATATTGGTATATATAGATGGTATATCTATATACATAAGGTAGATAATGACAGAGATTATATACAAGCAGGTAGTATGCATTGAACAGTGGTGTCTATTAACAAATAATACTTATAAACAGTTGGGAGTTACAGACAATAAATATCTAAAAATTACAGACAATAAATATCTAAAGATAATATGTTCTTTATTAGATAATCATGTAAGTTATCAGTTTGACGATAATGCACAGTGTTAGCATACACTTACAGTTTTCTAACGTTTTTAGTGCTAAATCAATCGATATGATGTGGGTAAATTATCATATACCGAACTCAACCACGTTCGAAGGAGTGCCTCTGTCATACACAAACTTCAACGTTACTACCGGAAGCAATGATTGTGTTGGTATTCAAGTGAAAACACAGCCATATACATGGCAGAGGATCAGCTGTGAACATGCTACAGGAAAAGGGATATGCTACAAGGTATTGAGTAAGTACTATAACACAAGGTATTGAGTAAGTATTATAACACAAGGTATTGAGTAAGTTCTATAACACAAGGTATTGAGTAAGTACTATAACACAAGGTATTGAGCAAGTACTATAACACAAGGTCAGTCAGGCTCAGGTATCATAAACTACCAATGTACGTAAACTGCATATCTGTCATGTTTCGTGTCAATATATTTTTACAAAGATAACTAAATCACTAGAAGCACTTATTCCCATCCTATTCTAGAGAACTAGCTTGGCCATTATGTTTCATTTAAAATATATCAATATTCCAGAAAAATGGAAATCCATGTCTAAAGTATTTTGAAATACACTGCAAATGGGAAAACCTTTAATAATGTTACACATTTAGTGTTTTGATCAAAAAACATGTATTTGTCAACCTGCATTTAAAGTAAAACAAGCCAAAAAGTCAGTAATAAGGGTACGCCGACATTGGGGGCCAATACTACACCGACTGATCAGATCACTTTGTGACGTAAGATAATCTCTAGAAATAAAAAATAAAGGAAGGGCCTTTTCAAAAGCTATTAATCGATACACAAAACCGAAGAAAGGAAACAGTTTTTCTTTTTCATATAAGACTTCTGAGGGGTTTTATTCTGTACATATTAGATTCATAACATAATTATTTGTTAACGTTGGGATTAAAATTTGTAACCTGTTACAAATTTGCACCTTTATGCATCGGAATTACTTAAACAATATAATGCTACGAAGTTTATATATATTTCTAGTGGTAATGCCATACTAATCTACTAAATGGGTTTATTATATTTTTCATTTGGATATCTCAACATTCAAACAAAACGTGCTTACCTGCAATGTCACAAAAATGCAAATCTCCCGCGTTTAACATGTATACAAATTACAGTCAAGCCACCGAAGTCAGGGTAAGCAAATAGCATATGTTATGCTTTGCTCTATATACATATTACTATCGTTGCAATTCGATGAATCCTTTTTGTACCCTACAGATTGTCCACCCCAATCGATGTTCGTGCTATCATATGACTTATGCTTCTGGACAACAACTGTCCGCAAAACAGCACTGGAGGGTCACTATGAATGTATGGCAAGTGGTGGTGGTCTGGCGGTCATACCAAACGATGCGGTCAATGAGGAAATAAAGAAAACTCACAATAGCAAAATAGAGTAAGTTTTGCAGATTATAATTCATATAAAAGGTGTAGAATACAACAAAAGACAGTCGCTCAGGGTCAAACCAAGAATAACATATTACCTGTCTAATTATTCATTGAGCTAAAAAGAAAGTGTCCCTAGCGAAATTCAGTAACGAGGGACTTGCTTGTTTACCATTGCGACATATCCCCACCTTTTGGATACTCTTTCTCAGTCATTTCTTAGCTACGACAACGCTTGTGAGAGCCAAAGGTTAATGGCATTCGTACAGAGTACCGACTTTCAAACTCTGGGTGCCTATGTTACACGGCATGTTTGTCTGTTTCTGTTGATTGATGTAAGATTTAAAAAAAAAAAAAAGATATACTATATATCAGTTTTATTCTCACAGGCGTAACCTTAAACAACCCAAAATATGGAGATGACTGTTTGAAATAAAATAATACAGAGTCTAACTTTATTTATACAACAAGTGAACATTTATACGGAATGATCTATTTTGAATATCATACCTAATTAATTTACGGGCAATATTTTGTCATACAATGGTTTAAAGTAATTGAATGTCATTACGGCAACTTAACAGGTTAAACCCTAGCTTTGAAAATGATATGATATATTAATATATAATTTAGCTGTGACTACGTGTACACTCCTCCTGTTGTAAGGACTCGTACAATTTACTCGCATTAAAATGTTGTATACTATATGTCACAACTCTGACACACGCATTTCAATATCATGGGTTAAATGATGTTTTAGATTTGCTGCCAAATTACCTGCAATGATTATTCTTTTAATACACATAATACACAATAATACGCTCTACCTTAGTCTTAACATACAAAGGGGTGGAATGCACTTGAGCTACATTCAAATTTATACAGAGCCCCATCTTTCTATCATGTTACTAACAGGCACATCCAGCACAAGAACTGTATATTGCTACATTAATACGTATTCACTTAGATTTGATTTTGGTCTGATGTGATCACCTGACATTTGTAGCTTTACCAATATTTTTTTATAGATATTGTTTATGTTAATACCAAAGGGATATACGTTAACGTTGATATAAATGTATATATAATATGCTGACGTCAATAATATTATTGATATAAAGGTGTTATGCCAATATAATTAGATATACATACGTTTGTACCACAACATTTATTCTTCTATCCCTCGAAAGAGAAACATTGAAGGTAGGTGTTTAAGTTAATTAATGATATACCAAAGATGTCGAGAGTTTTTTTATATAAATATTCCTATTAACTCATAAGTGCTAAGCAATCGAAGATCAATACCCCAATCTGGTGTTGTGGTTAAAACTTAAATTCTTTCTTAAGTTAAAACAAATGCAGTTGAGTTTTTATATTCCGATCATCACAGCTGATAAATACATTTTACGATATAGAACCACTTTATATTACATTTACGGGTTGGTTTGCTGACACCGTACCATATCACTTTATAAATGTTAGAGTCATCGCCTCTTGAACATTTGTCCTTTTTGGTTATTGTTTCTTCTCAGTCACTGTTAATATCTTTTCACTTTAGTGTGGATCTGCTGTATTTATTTTCCAATAATACAAATTGTATTTAACTCGAAGTATAATCATCCCTCGTGTTATTTTCTGATTCCGTATAGTAAAAACAACAACACAATAATAAAGACATACCACAGTCGTAGCATGATATGCAGTAAGAATATACCAGTCTGTATAGCAGGTAAACCGTCTCCTGTTACACCTGCTTAGAAACCCTGTCGCGGGCCCAACATTTCTCATTCTATCATTGGCTTATTTCGGCGATCCACTAAAACACTACTCTTACAAATATATATGTATATGTCCCACTAGAAATAGGAATAAATAGAACATCTATGTGAATGTTTTTTAGGATCATAAAGCTTTACAAAGTCAACATTATAGCACCATATAGTCATTTCGTTGATTCAGAATCCAACAGTGGTCAAAGTGGTGAAAAAAACATGTTTGAATACTACCGAAACATTGGTAGAATACAACGAAAAGGAAAATGTGCCAAGAAAACCCCTTGCTTATGTGACTGGTTTACAACGTTTGGATACAACAGATAACTTGTACCTGAATTGGTATTTCATGTAAACCCTGAACGCCAGAATCAATAATAACTACAAAGCTATTGCCAATCTCGGGGACTGATAGTACATAAGTATTATAAATAATGTTGTTACGTAAAATAATCATTAGAAATGCAAAAAAGAAATGAAGCATATTTTTGAAAAGGAAAATATGAATTTAAAGTTTTGAGAAACATAAGAAAATAAAAAAACGATACATAAGTGTTTGAAAAAGACAAAAATCCATATGAACGAACGAGATAGATAAATGTTATACATGTAGGCTTTGTCAGAAAAACACATATCATTTTTTTCTATGTTTCAGAACTGCACACAGCAGCTATGGTGGAAGCCACAACGTCTGGCTAGGAGTAAATGACATATGTACAGAAGGGGTGTACGAAACTTTTGAAGGTGTAAATGCCACCTATTTAAGCTGGATGTCTGGACAACCTAATGATAAGAGTCTACCTGGCGATTTACAGGACTGCACCATTGCCCGACTAAGTGACAGCCTTGATTGGCACGATAAGGATTGTACAGCAATTCTGAGGATATCGCTGTGCTCCAAAAATCTTAGTTAGTTCTGTCTGGTATATTGTTCTCATTTGAGACAAATTAATTAAGTTCAATTTATCTGATTTTTGTTACATTAAGAAAACTACAAAATTCAATTTACCATTTGTATAACTTTAAAAACACTTTGTTACGATAAACATACAATTTGTGTAGCCATTAAATTAATTGGTCTGAAAATAATATATTTCCAACGTTAACGAATTTCTTCAACGGTATCACACATTTCAAATCAGAAATAATCATCAGATAAATTTAATTTTCAGTACTTAAATTCAGTGAACGTTTTATTATGTATGTCGCATGTCTTTGAAACAGCAATAGTGTTCGTTGTTTGTTTAAAAAACATGCGTCATGTGATTGGCATTTTTATGTTACCAATAGAAAATTTAAAAGCTTTCTGTCTTGTCCAAATTGCAATATTACCGAGTCAACAAAGCATCATTTAAAAAAATACAAAACCATAAAAAAAATCTTGATTCAGAATTTAAAAATTTACAATATTATTTCAGACTCGACGGACCCACCGGCGATGAATGTTGGCTGCCTTACAACCACCACCCCTAGCACTACAACATCACCAACAACGACCTCTATAACAGCAACAACATCGACAACAACACTTACCTCAACGACTAGCTCGTCAACATCAACCCCCACTACAACAACATTGACAACATCAGCCCCTACCACAACAACATTGACAACATCAGCCCCTACCACAACAACATTGACAACAACAGGCCCTACAACAACAACATTGACAACAACAGCCCCTTCAACAACAACCATAGCAACAACGCCAACGGCTTTACCAACAAATGAATCATCAGGTAGGACAACATTGTTACCATTTAATGATATTCAAATAATGTGCATTATAATATATGTAACACGTGTTTTAGACGATAGTACAGTGTATATGCGCTTGAATGTTTTATTTCCAAACAAACCATGTAAGTGCAAAATCCCTCCCCACATTGTAAATGTAAACAAGCGAGCCTATGGCCTTGTTTCCTTTTTTGAGTGGGGGTACACGTAACCTTTTGGATATATTTCGAAATTTATTTACGGACCAAAAAACTGTTAAACCTCTAGGCCTACTAAAATTTTGTCATGATCACAATCAGAATGTTCCGTCAAACTTAACATGAAGGTGATTTGAAATCGTGTTTGTAAGGCTATCAGATGTAAATGTCATGTGAAGACACCACTTACGATAGATTGATGATTTTTATCAGTTGACACGCATACCTATGGTTTCTTTATTCGGCTGACGATAAAAAATAAACAATGACGACATAATTTAGCATTTTTTCCAACTCTTCCAACTACCTCCTGTACACATGTAAACAATGGTCGGTGGGACTGGTTTACTTTGTCGAATGGGAGTACATGCATTCATGTTGAATATTTGATTATTTGCTAGCGTAGAATCAAACATCTTTGCAATTTATTTCACACCTAAAACCTGTAAAGCTCAAGGTCAGAATTTTACGCCAAACTGACTGCGAAAGTAGGACATGAAATAGTGTTCGTAAATTCTGTCAACTTTTGATTTATGTATTGACGATCGATGTCGATATAAAGGTAGTTTTGAATGATTTGAATAAACGTCTGGTATAAAGCATGACGTCATTAAATGTTAATTGTTTAATGTCTGTCGGCAAAATAGCGACTGGAAGTACAAAAATGTATCTCAAACGTATCCAGGTTACAAATACTCAATAGGACAATCGTCCACATGGTCAGAAAGTATGAAGCTTTTTAACTACTATTAATGACAATATGGAATGTTGCTAGTGAAAAAAATGAAAGATAACAGTCGTAATCTTACAGTCACCAGGTCATTAGGTATGATTGAGAGATGTATACATATATTTCTTTAGCATTTAGTAGTAATTTATATTTCCTTAGCTTAATACACTAATACTGATTAATTATCTGTTTCAAGCCCTCAACTGTCTGTGCTCCTCCGTAACTAAACCTAGGAACGAAACTGTTCCACTTGACCAGATAACAGAAAAGATTAAAAAGGAAATGCTGATTGATGTGAAAACTACATCAGGTATTCCAACAAAACAATAAACTTTTACACTGAATTATAAAGTGATTTACACCTATACAAATTTAACTTGCACCAATGTTTATTGAACTATATTAACTTATATTAATGATAATAATCCATCATCTGTTCAGTAAACACTATATGATATTTTTTTGTCATGTTAACAATTTTTTCACATATTTAATTATGATGCCTATATTAATATAACTCGTACCAAGGAGTGCATATTCCTTACACAAGAATTGTAGTAATTGAATACATAGCAAACACTAAAATTGATAGGCAATCTGTAATATAATAAACGTTTCAATTGTAATATACGTTTTTATCTGATTTTTTGACAGCTTACAAACGATCTCTGGTTTGTGCTGAAGACCCACGACCTTCCTCACAGTACATTGGCGCCACTGCCGCCTCTATGATGGTGGTGATCGGATGTGCTATTATACTACCAGACCTTGGAAAGGTTGTCATGGCAATAGTGAAATTTTTCTCCAACTGAAAAATGAAGTTGTGCAAACAACGATTGATAATCACAGTTGAATGAGTAATCGTTACTTCAAACGAAAATATGGAATAAAGAAAGAAAGAAAGATGAGGACCTTTCTTAATCATCTCTTGAATACAAAATCATTGTACATTCGGTAAAAATAGCATACATGTTATATGCAATGATATGATTAAAGTCAGTAATGTGTAACACCTACCCTTCGACAGGACAATCAGAAATCTCGATCGTGTAAATTGTTGGTATTCTGCTAGACCTGTTTTTTTTCCTTGGATGGTCCTGTTTTCTTTAAATGTATCGCCCCAAGCATAATCGATGAGTCCTAGAAGGACGGAACAGCTGTGTGATGCACTGTGAGTACTGTTTTGGCAGACGGTACCTATAATTTAATTTTAAATGATCAATCATCTGTGTGTGTGTGTGTTACGTTTATCTTAAGACCCCTCCGCACTTTCATCGTGGCCAGCAAGTTAGTATCATACTTCATGATCTCAGTAACAAAACCAAAATGTTTGCTAGATAGAATTGTTATTTTTCTATAGAATATGGCACACAATCATGAACGAAAAAGAAAGTATCCGGATGGTGCTTTATCTGATTTTCCAAATATTGTTGGCGGTGTTAAAAACATGTTAGTATCATCTTTATAAAAAAAGATGGGTTTAGATAAGATAAGTAATGAATATTAATGTAGATCAGATCAAACCCTTCGCTGATAAATCATATTACACGTATTTGATCGTTTATGCTAGGCCGCCCAGTAAGTATTGATGTAACCGATTTCGTTTAAGTAATATAATAAGTGATAGATGTAACTTATTGATTATTACTGCAAAGAAATTTATAAAAACCATTAAAACTTTGAAGGATTGACACATTGATGTTGTAACATATCGTAGAATAAGTCTCAGTTACAGGGGTTTCGACTAATTTGGACTTCCACCATTTTTGGCCCGTAGCATCACATTTACTACTAGAAGGACGAAACAGCTGCAAGGCGCAGTGTAATGTATTCAATTGTTACATTCACATGTGTGCGTGTTACGAACATTGACATATACATACATATATAAATTAAGCATAATGTTCTTCAGATAGTGATTTTCATGCAATTTACATGTGTAGAACAAATGTACCCGATTGATTATTATTGCGCCGGATTTGTAATACTTAAGCAATTCATGTCTAAGCACATGTTGTTATGGTCCTATAACACACATTGCTGTTGATGACAAACTTAATACAGCCGAGGGCTTTATGTAAGTTTTTCAGTAATAGATATGTGTGTTATAGGACCATAGCTCTATTTGCTAATATATTCATTGTTATTATTTGCATTTTGATAGAGAAGTTACATGTATGCTTTATTTAGTTATTTCGCACATTTCTTTGAACAGCGTATTTGTTGAGAACAACAGAATTGATAACGTCCAAAATGTATTCGTAATGTGAGATTATGTATCATTTCGTATCAGCGTAATAATTTCGCTGGTTTGTCGTTGCATCCCCGATATAATATTTCGGTAGATGTTTCGTTTCCTTTCCACTTGAATACATGTTATTTGTTTGTATTGTTTTAAGGCTCCGAAATAACAAACTGTCATGCTTTCTCCTCTGTAAAACTATCCTGTCATTTTGCTATGCATGTATCTATGTAGTGAATGTTGTTACAATTCATGGCCTATCTGATACGTATATCCATTCTGTTTGACTTGTGTCTACCCGACATGGCCTATCTGATACGTATATCCATTCTGTTTGACTTGTGCCTACCTGACATTACCTATCTGATACGTATATCCATTCTGTTTGACTTTTGCCTAGCTGACATTACCTATCTGATACGTATATCCATTCTGTTTGCTTGTGTCTACCTGACATTACCTATCTGATACGTATATCCATTCTGTTTGACTTGTGTCTACCTGACATTACCTATCCGATACGTATATCCATTCTGTTTGACTTGTGCCTACCTGACATTACCTATCTGATACGTATATCCATTCTGTTTGACGTGTGCCTACCTGACATTACCTATCTGATACGTATATCCATTTTGTTTGACTTGTGTCTACCTGACATTACCTATCTGATACGTATATCCATTCTGTTTGACGTGTGCCTACCTAACATTAAAATAGTGTATAAACTTACAAGTGTTTGTTCAATTATTGTTTTCGTTCACACCATATATGTATTTTCGTGTTGAATAATTAGTTATGAGTTTTATAATTGTGACAAGAATAAAAGCTAAATCTATAAAAGTATATTTGAAGATAATAAACCTATATCATTTATAACTTTGTAAGGACACTTTTTCTTTAATCGAACAAATCTATGACGTTGGAGACATATGGACATTTTAATTATATTGTACATACAATTTCGGAACGGTTCTTTTGTAATGCATTTGGTTATTTTTCTCTTTGAAGTCTGTAGTGTTTCCTCAATGCTATGTCTATGCGAGGTTTATTCAAATATACATTGAATAATTGAAGAACAGATCCATTGTCACACTTATCTAACACAAATATTTGTAATTATCAAAATAGAAACGACTGTATTTACTAATTAAATAGGATAAACGACTGTATTTACATTTTAATAAGAGAAACGACTTCAAACACTCGGATCGATTTGTAGTTTAGATCAACTAAAGTAATTAAATTATCAAAGGCAAATTAAAATTGCTCGATGTCTTAGATTTCAAATACAGGTCAAAGAAAGAAAGGTTGAATTGGGTTAAGTTATTACGTAAAAAATATACCCTTATCGGACACAAGGAAATCTGGCAGAAAGGATCTTTTAACAGACATCATTTCTGAGAAAACACATTCACTTTGTTCTCGTTATCATTGAATTGTTTAATAATTTTACCAAAAGTTCAAAAACAACTACAGAAAACTGCAGGCAATATAATACAGAAGTCCTCTGTACAGTAATCTTCCATTCCTTTTATAGTGGATATAACTGAAGCACGACCGGACTAGGGTCCTACCATCGACCAGGTAATACAGTGTGTAAAAGTGACAGTTTAATATTTTGAGATCAATGCTTCGAGTCCTGAACAAGCATGGGATATGGAAACAGAAGGGCAGGCCTAACACTTGTAAAATATAAAGTGTACTCAATGTACTCAATGTACTGATATTGTTAAACTTGTTATATATTACATAGTCTTTCCAGTTGTAGAAATGAAGATTTAATCAACTAGCTGCACCCTACATACTTTGTGGTTTTTTTTCGTTTTTATATAACATTGTTTACATGTCAGTTGTGAATCGTCCATATCGAGTATTTACTATGTATATATGATATGTTTCACAGAGCCATATTGTTAACTAAACAACTGTCTAAAAATGTAATCCTGGCTTAATAAAGTAATTCATTATTATTATTATTATTATTATTATTATTATTATTATTATTATTATTATTATTACGAGTGTTACCTTGTGTTGGATTATAGCACATCAGTGTCTCAATACATACGGTATTAATCTGTTAATGTTCGATAAACGTCTGTTTATAATTACTGTCCTGATTATGTTGTGAGCTATTTCCGGGTCACGTTCTCGTATCAAGTGCGCTTCCGGTTACGTCATAAAATGCATTTTTTTTTTGATATTTATTAATAAAAGATAGTTTAAAGAATAAACTAGTTAATCAAACAAATATCAATACATTGCAAATATTATTTTCTTGAATGTTTGCGAAGCAGACGACGTTTGATCATAATCTGGAAACTAGAACATTTTTTCCAAAAAAATGTGTTTTAACATTTGAAAGAAAAAAAATTGAAGGGGAAAAAATAAATTTGTTCTTTTATGAATTAATGAAAGTGATACAGAAAAGAAATATAGTAAATAACTGATAGTAAATTTATCAAAAACATCATCCTTAGAGAGTATGTTCTGGGCATGATCGTTTAGAAGCTTTGCAATACTTTAAACTCTTTCAAACGCGCATCAGCTCGAGATTAGGTCCTGTTTACAAAATGGCGACTGGAAGTAGCAAGGCGGATTAAATTGGAATTTAAATTGCGTTTATTTCGGCAAGTAAGCATTGTTCACAAAGCCCATGTGGTCTGTTCATCTAATTTAGTCANAACAAGCTAACCGGTAATAAGATTTATATATATACATATTTTAAATGCCGCCGTGACTATTCTCCATAATTATGTTTATTGAAGATTTAAAAGAAACTGTGGTTAGGTATACATGTAGCAAACACTAGTGAAAGCAGTGTTGTTTTTTTTTATAAAAGCAATGGATAAAGTCTTGAGTGTAATCAGCCCAACAGAACTCAAAATATAAGTAGTGCATTTTATAAACTGATTCTCTATTCATATAGTAACAGTGATAGAGACCTAACCCCTGGGCCTGAAAAGTTATCCCGGGCAGACACTTTCTTTGAGGAAGCACTGTATAAAGTCAAGAATGTAATCAGCCCAAGAGAAATTAAGATATTGTGCATTAGTGCGTTAAACAGATTTTCTATTTATAGTGACCCATTGACCTTTGACCACTGGACCTGAAAAGTTATCCCAAGCAGGCACGTTCTTCAAGGAAGGACTAGATAAAATCTGAGTGTAATCAGTCCATCAGAATTCGAAATACAGTGCACAAACTGATGTTCTATTTATAGTAAGTGACCTTGACCTTTGATATCAAAGGCTGAAAAGCTATCTAAAAGGTTAAGCAAACATTTTATTACACTGCATAAAGTCCATGTATGCACACACACAAGGTTCTACACTTAAAGTTGATAAGTTGACTTTAATATTCATATGTTTGTTCTGTATGTTATTACCATCTCCATAACATATTGGATGAAGTTGATGATTTTCTATATATAGCAACAGTGACCTTTGCCTTGACCTTGGAACCCTGAAACACAACAATGTTATATTATATCCCCCTTGGGAGCCAGAGTTTATAAGAGAGACTCTCTGTTAAACGGCATTCAGTCTTCTTATCCAAGTAATGCTCCAGACCATTGGTTTGAAAACATCATCAAGCCATACAGAAGGACTTCAAAGGGTGTACTGTATCAGGTGATTTATGTCCTCGCAACAGCCAGGGTCATATGAGGACGGGTGTCCCCTATAGAAGAAAACTGCAATTCGAAGGAAGTGCATGTGTTGACGGAAAAAATACAGTTACTTATAAGAATTTCCTATGTGCAAAGGGCTATAACTCCAGAAAAACTAGAACATGGACACTGGATTCTAACTCAAACTGTAATCCATTATACATGTATACTAAGTTGCAAATAATATGAAAAAACAGTTAATTATGAGAATTTCCTATGTGCAAAAGTGCCATAACTCCAGTCAAAAAAGGAATTTTAAAACATGGTTCAAACTCTGTAATCTATTATGATAAAGCCACAAACAAAGTTTCAAATTGATATGGCAAGCGGTAGCGAAATAAGTCCAAACAAAAGTTTATTTTGATAATTTCCTATGTGCGAAGGGCCATAACTCCAGCAAAAAAAGGAATATTAACACGGGGTTTGAACTCAAACTGTAATCCATTATGATAAAGCTGCATACTAAGTGGTGACGAACAAAGTATGGCAAACAGTTAATTATGAGAACTTCCAATGTGTGAAGGGCCATACATGTAACTCCAGCAAAAAAATAAAATATTAGCACGTGGTTCGAACTTAATCTGTAATCTATTATGATTAAGCCGCATAAAAAGTTACAAATTGATATGGTAAATGGTGGCGAAACAAAGTCTGGAAAACTTAAATGTGACTGCCGCCGCAAACGACAACGTGTGATGACGGACAGACTGATCCTTAAGTGTTCGCCATGCTTCTCAGGCGGCACGACCAAGGAAAGGCAGAACAGTGAAGAAAGAAAGGAAAGATTTAAGATCCCAAGTGTGTTGCAATGGGGGCAGAAGATCTATTTTGGTCTGTTCAATGTCCCCCAAGTAGTAGACATGAAAGAAAATCCCCGATTCTTCAGGGGGCCAACTTTCAAGAAGAATTACACATTATTATATGTTTCACATGTCTGAAATTGTCTGACATTGTCAGTATGGTAAGTTTTAAGCAAAACTTCAAAACTATCTAAAATTTCTGGATATTTTTTCCAAAAACAACGGGAAGAAAATCTACATATTAAAGAAAGTGGTAGCTATGGGAGCACCCTATATTTTTTAAGTTAAGTTAAGTTAAGTTTATTTCCGGTTCAGGATGGTGTGCCCCCCCCCCCC
>NW_018404117.1:611958-612300 GCF_002113885.1 Mizuhopecten yessoensis
TACGTACAAGAAAGTATCTTCATACAGCATACTATTGTGTATGTAGTAATAAGTTGTACGTACCAGAATGAGATGATATGCTGTACTTACAAGTATGATAATTTTAAATTAAATTTAAAGGTGACGCGTAATTGCCTCCTAAGTTGTACCATTTTAACCAGATAGCTTAGCAAATGTACCACCGTTGGTAATATGCACGCCCTTACATGAGTTATTCAGCGTAGACATTTCAGATACATCATTGTCTACACTAGTGAATAAGTCAACAATAATAAAACGCGAGACTATATCAGGGGCGGGTCCAGGTGAGGGCGTAATGGGCGTACGCTACCCCCCCCCCCT
>NW_018404117.1:616483-629883 GCF_002113885.1 Mizuhopecten yessoensis
TGGTGCTTTATTTGAATTTAATACATTTGATGCTCTATTACCTGACCTGGAACGCATTCGTAGCCATACCGAGACAATACAATACTGTGGTATAACTGTATATATATTGTGTACATAGTTTAAGCGTCTGCGAGACCAGCTGTTCTAACTTACAAACGTCCAGGTGACGAGAAAGAACATGAGAGAAATGTTTTTGACTTTTGACAGGAGTTGTAGGCAATTCACACTTTTCAATTTGTACAATCCTTTTTTTTTTTGGATAACGACGCTTTAATTTGTAAGCGATAAATACATCACTGGCGTCAATCCGAGCAGCATCAATACTATAAAGTCTTTTAATATTAACGGCTACCAAACCCTTGCTCCTGGTTACAAATAAATGCTATGTCCCAATCACCTGCCCTCTGGACTGGCTTTTAAGTAAGTTGTTTTAGTGCCAAATTTTGTACAGCATGATTATTTAGCCTCTTTATCTTTATACTTCCAACGTAGGTATCTTGTGATAAAATTTGTTGTTTGCCTTACACTGTTACAATCTTTCAAGCTCCTGAGAGCTTATGTTAACTATGACATATATTTAACGTAAAATAATGATTCTTGTATCTTTTATTTTGAAGTAACATGCCACTATGCTTTTATCCGATAATTTTAAGATAAAAAACACACACACACAAGCTTTTAATCACGAACTTTTCCTCGAATGCGCCTATGTATAATCTTCGGTACGATGAAGGACACAAGTTAGGTATACTGTTGATGCCAACATGTACAAATTTATGTAAACTGTAAAACGAAAGTAGGTCTGCGCGATCGCAAACATTTAATGCTGATATTTTCGCATAAATGTCAGTTAGTACTTGATGTGATAGCAATGGATTAAACGAGTGTTACCTTGTGTTGGATTCTAGCACATCAGTGTCTCAATATAAACGGTATTAATCTGTTAATATTCGATAAACGTCTGTTTATTATTACTGTCCTGACTATGTTGTTAGCTATTTCCGGGTCACGTTCTCGTATCAAGTACGCTTCCGGTTACGTCATAAAATGCAAAATCTTTTTGATATTTATTAATTAAAGATAGTTTAGAGAATAAACTAGTTAATAAAAACAATATCAATACATTGTAAATATTATGTTCTTGAATGTTTGCGAAGCAGACGACGTTTGATCATAATCTCGAAACAAGTACATCTTTTCCAAAAAAATGTGTTTTAACATTTGAAAGAAAAAAGTTTGAAGGGGAAAAAATCAATTTCTTCTTTTATGAAATAATGAAAGTGATTCAAAAAAGAAATATAGTAAATAATTGATAGTAAAGGGCCTGTTTCCAGTAATGTTAATTCTCCATAGGAGCCTGCCCCCGTATAATTTCTTATCTAGCTCAACTACTGTTTTTCCGAAGAATAATTTTACACCTTTCCGACACCCAGATTTCATAATTTCAGTGAAAATGTATTTTTATAAAGTTGCCAATTTCAGCATCAAAGACATAAGTTCGTAAATAAAAGAAGGTTATCTCGAAATTGTAATTCGCAACATAGTATAAATTTCTTTTGATAAATATTTCCAAAACATCGTGTTTATTCATAAAACATAAAAAAAAAAATTCTCGGATGAAAATGCACTTGCAGAGACACAATTATGAAGAAAAATGCCATAAAATTGCAATTTTCTCCCGTTATATAGTTTTGGATGCAAATTTCCATCAGAAAATCGGATAGAGCTTTACTTGTTTCATATGTGTACCAAAAATCAGCTAATTCCATGTGGTGGAACGTTCTCATATCGCCGCCTGAATGTGGTTGTAAATTGAAAGAAAAGGGGAAATGAGTAACAACCTTGTCTGAAACCCTATTATATAGCTTATTATATACAAACTTTTATATTGAATATCAGAGCGGATATTTTCATGACAGTTTTATGATGTGTAACGACTAAATAAACAGTATCGATATAAAGATTTACACTGAGGACACCCTGATACATGAATACTGTTCTATCTCAAGTTGTCCTCTTCTGAATTTTCTGATCGTGTGGCCTTGTACATTTATCCGTATCTTCTTGTCTTTGTCTATACGTTTACGGAATCATTGACTCGACGCTAGCTATTCTTGTCTCACTTTCCTTGTTTTATTGTCCCATCTCCAAAGCGTTGTGGCTCTGTCAGGGTTGGGACCCTGACTTGTCTCACTTTCTTTGTGCCTGCCGACCACGCCACATCGAATAGATAGATTATCCATATGAAATACTTTATTTTGTTCTAAGTAATCAATCAATTCTGCGCTTCTTGGAGGTATTGAATGTGATTTATTATATTGTCTTGTTATTTTGTGTAATTAGTTGTTCGTTATTTATCACACATTTTCGCATAATTGTACCAAACTACTAAGTATTAGCTGTTTACAGCAATCATCGGTGGCTTGCTATTTTGTTACTTTATCGACGCTTCATAAACCAATCGTTATTGTTTCAAGATGGAGGGTAAATGTGTTGGAGAAGGGTGTCAAGTATACTTCAAGAAACGTAGTGGCAATAAGAACAGAAGTGCACGCAATGTAAATAGTCCACAATATAAATGGCTCCTAGATACGCTGGTGCAACAAGGATTGATGTCAGCAAAGGAACAAGCACTTATTTGCCAGAAGTGCTACATGAAGTATCTTCGGAACAAAAATCAGCCTGAACCTGAACCCGAGCAGAACCAGGAAATAGAGGAAGAAGACGACTCCCCGTCCCATATCCTGCCGTTGCTGACCCTTCATGATCTTTTGAATGGATCATCTTCACACAAAAAATGCTGTCTCTGTCTTGTTACCTTTGCAAGAAATGGAACAAAATCATCAGTCTTACCAAAACGTGCAAGACATCACCTGATCTATTCACACAAACTGTGGTGTCCCACCTCATCCCGCGTCTGCTCCATTCACCTTATTGGTAACGACTTAGATCCGTCTACAGAGGTTGTCCTTGATGGTAGAGGTTCCTTGGAATCTCAGTTACCATCAAAATCGTCCGAAATCATTAATGACCTCCTAGAGGTGTCGCACGTCCTTTCACAGAACCAGTCTGCGTTTACAATAAGCTTTTCTTCTCTTGATGACTCGGCATGCATGGCCTGGACAGGTTGGTCCAAAGATCAGTTCCTCGAAATCCACTCGCACTGTTCCCCATATCTTTCATCTGGTATATATACCAAGACTACACACGATGCTCTATTACTGTTCTGGGTAAAACTGAAAACCGACATTTCCTGGAGTCAGTGTTCTTCTCTTTTTGGAATTTCCAAGTCAAGTGTGTCCAAAACTTTCCACTCCATAGTACAGGCATTAGACACATCGATAGTCCCACAATTTCTAGGTCCGGATCACTTGACAAGAGAACAGTTGCTCGGGCACAATACTGTCTTTTCAGAAGCATTTTTTGGAGATAAAGCCACTGCCATATTAGATGGCACCTATATTTATATCCAGAAAAGCTCCGACCACAAGCTCCAGAGAATGTCCTACTGTGGCCAGAAGAAGAGAAACTATCTCAAATTCATGAGCATCGCCTTACCAGATGGCTACATTCTGGACACAGTAGGACCATTCACTGGCAGCGAAAATGATGCTACAATTACAAAAAAAGTCATGGACAAGCTAGTTACTTGGCTACAACCAGACGACAACGTTGTCGTTGACCGAGGTTTTAGAGATGTCCTACCAGTTCTCGAAGCCTCTGGCCTCAATGCTAGCATGCCGTCATACCTGAAACCCGGTCAAAGTCAACATTCTGACGTCCAAGCAAATCTTGACAGAACTATCACCAAATCGAGGTGGATTGTGGAATCCTATCATGGTCGTCTGAAACACTGGACGTTCTTCCGAACGCAATTGGTGTCTAACAGCTTTATCAATGTCATCGAGGCTTTGCTTCGAACCGTCACAGCCTGTCTGAATGGTATTAGAGGACCGATCTACCAGAGATCTCCAGAGAGAGATGCCAAAGATAGGCTAATGGCTGAACGTATGAAGGACCGTTTGACAACACCGAATGGTTTAGCTCAGAGAGTCAAGACAGATCCGGATCTATCTAGACGGGCAAGGTCCGAGTTTGTCAAGATGGATGCATCTTCCGTACTGTTTCCCCGTCTCGATCTTGATTACTTGAGAACCATTACGTGTGGAACGTATCAGATATCTCTGGCTCCTGGTTACATCGCCGAACATTTAAGTGATGACGGAGACTATGAGGTGTGGCTTTACCAGCACTCCCCAGACCTTCTCCGATGTCAAATACATTCTCGACACAAAAGCCAAACGAAATATAACGTTTGGATACGGTTCACCGTTTCACCCGATGTTGAGGCCCCAATAAAGGACTACTACTGCCAGTGCCCAGTTGGAGAGAGAACGATGGGAATGTGTGCGCACATCTCCAGTATCTTGTACTACCTTGGGTATTACAGGACGCTGGAAAACCCTCGACCATTACAACCACAGGTAAAGAAATTCCGACAAAACTTGAAATAGTTTTCCATGCGGCAACGGAGTGCATATGTCGAAAGTATGTTTGGGGCTCGATATGAAAGATCCCCGTTACCATGTGACTAACCAAACTTATAAATATAGGTATTATACAATCGCCCGTAGCTATGAACACTCCCGTAAATGCGAAAACCAACCAAAATCATAAGGAACACGTTTTGTTTGTTGTTCTGTCTATTTGTCAGCCAATGTCTTCAACCACGGGGACTTGTGAAGTAGCCATCTTGGATTTTTTTTATGAAAAAGTGTTTCTCTCACTTTTTTTCATATCTGTGTACATATTCTCAACATACCGAGCAAATACTCTCGTTTTTTTGTTAATTATCTAAAGAAAGTCGAAAATCGGCAATTCAACCATAGGCTAATTCAACCCAACATTTGAAAATGTTCCACCACTTACATTTTGATGATTTTTCCTCTCATCAATAGCATATTACGTACTGTTTAATAGGATAAAAATTGGTTTGCATCCAACGCCCATAAAAGGGTGTATTCTCTAAAAAACACAGTTTTTGTGTCTAAAATGTTATCATCGAAAATGGCATTTTTGAGATTGTTTCTTCCATAAAACAGCCAAATGGCGCGATGGAAACATGATTTTTTGTCACAATCATGCCATGAATGTATTCTTTACGGTGACCATCATTTGATTAGATTTTCATTAATATTTTACATAACATGCACATTTTATCAACACTTAGACAGCTTCTGAAAGGTACAACTTTGAGGAGCCATAAAAAACAAACCAAGTGACCTAAATCTTTATACTTTATAGATTTGTGACCACAACGGCATGGGCAATGCACCACCAACAGGAAATTTGAATCAGAGAAGGGGCCGTTTTGGAAACCGGCCCTTTATCAAAAACATCATCCTTAGAGAGTATGTTCTAGGCATGATCGTTTAGAAGCTTTGCAATACTTCAGACTCTTTCAAACGCGCAAAATGGCGACTGGAAGTAGCAAGGCGGATTAAATTGGAACTTCAATTGTGAATATTTCGGCAAGGGCAAGTAAACATTGTTCACAAAGCCCATGTGGTCTGTTCATCTAATTTAGTCAAGATGTACTCAGACCAGTCGTTGTTTAGTCGCTACGGTTATCCACATAAAAATTAGGATTATTATATAAACTTATTGTAATTATTAGAATAAAAGTAAGTGTAAGTTTAGTGAATGGTATATTATTATATCATATGTGTAGAACACAGGAAAGGGGAAGAGTGCCTATACAACCATTAATAATGTTACAATTTTGCTGCAAAAAGGCAAGATGTATTCAGCCTTGATTGGCACGATAAGGATTGTACAGCAATTCCGAGGATATCAATGTGCTCCAAATATTTAAGTAATATCTCTCTGTGATTTTTCAAATTAAAATAATTAAGAAAGCTGCGACATTAAAGTTTCTTCAGTTTCTTCTTGTTCGTCTTAACACACACTTAGTAAAGATAATCATACCATTTGTATAAACACTTCGTTAATTGGTCTGAGAATAGTTAAGTACTTACTCTGGCGAATTTCGTTAACGGTATCTCACAATGCAAGTAATGTGTTTAGCTCATATTAATTAGTAGAATCTATCCATACCTTGAGAGTGTGACAGAAAACACCTTTTGGAGATAGAGTATTTGTGTGACATTAACGCGAACTTTTGACTTACAAAACATCTTTGCTCAACTTGCACAATGGAAGACAGACAGACAGCTCCGAAAGCTAGGAAGATGCATCTTCTTTGGTCCTAATCGTTTCGCTTACGGCAAATCAACATCTTAGCAAGCGTCTATTATCCGTTAAAAACAGAAAACAGGACAACTGTACAAGGAACTATAAGGCTTACCATTGGCGTCTACAACTAGGTGCCCACATCATAAGAAATGATAAAAATACACAACTAGTTACGAAATGGAGATAAAGGTATCAATAAAATATGATTGTAAAAAGAAACACGTTTTCATTAATTTTCGCGTGGTAGAATAGGTAATTAATGTACAAAAAATAATAAACTATGGTGTAAGTTAAATCCTTTATTCGAAAAATTATTATCACATGTGTTTCGATGGTTTTTCACACTCGGTATACATAACACCATAATAAACGCATGTGTTGATTATGTCTTCACCATACACTGTTGTGATTGTATGAAATGTATAGTAAGATAATTTATTTTCAATTCTTTTCGTTCGTTCGTTCGGTAAAATATTATGACTAGTTAACAACCAAAAGGTTGACAAAACTAGGATTAGAGGGGTAACGAATGTGTGATGATTTCGGAGCACATCATCTACCATGTCTCACTGTGTTTGTTTTATATCTATCGCATACTACTGTGTTTCTCTTTTTGTATAGGCTTTCAATTCTGTTTTTTTTTAAAATTATTTTAGTAACCAATCTATAGCCGCTTGGTATCACATATATATACAGGAAATATTGCAATGGATGTCAATTATAAATCGAGAGCCTCGTTTTTACTTTTCCAATCAATCGTAATGAACATATTTTGGATCACATCTATTCAAGTACATATGAATTTTATGCTGTTAAGGTATTTTTATGACAATTAAGACAATGGAGAGAAAATGAAAGTTAACAATCGTGTACTTAAAGACGTCACGAGAAGTCTATATATTATCACATGGTAGCTGAATGACGCAACTATTTCTTAAGCATCTACAGTGTACTATACTTATTCTGATTGATTCTCTGTTCCAAACCCTTACCTGTCTGTGCTCATCCGTGTCCCCAGGAACGATACTACTCCACTTGACCAGATGACAGAACAAATTGAACGGGAACTACTGATTGATATGATAACAATATCAGATGTTTAAATAGAAAACAATAGAGTTTAATCCTGAATAATCAGTGAGTCAAATATTATATATAGGATCTAACATGAGTTTCCATTTCAAATGAGATTTATGAATCGATTCTAAGAATTTCTCAATTAAACGAGCCTCTGGCGAGCTAAAATGAAAAATTCCTTACGAAAATGGCGTAAAAAGCCGGCATTTTGACTCCAGTGCGTAAGTCTGTGACGTCACAATTGAAACAATTGAAACTTACAATCAATCAAAGGGCTGATAGGTCATATTGCATGGGTTAATACGCAAAACGATACGACATTGGTTTATTCACTGAATAACACAATACAGTATGTGATAAAACAAGATATCAAACTTGCATGAAAGTGTATCAAATTATATTAACTATAGCCTCTCATAATAGTCTCTCATCTTTTCAGAATACACTACATGCTTAACTGTTGTCATTGTAATAACTCTACCAACATCTTGTTATGATTACCATAATTCGTATCAAAGTGTGCATATTCCATTCGCATTTCTTATTATACTGTACTTGTTAATTATAACGCAGAAACTACAAATTATTTGCAATTAGTAATAATATGCAATCTTTCCATGGCTGCTTACATGTATTAGGCCTAGTAAGTTATAAGAACCTGTGCCAAATCCCGTTGACATTTTAATGTCAATAAGATATGTTTGAATGATTGAATTACACATTTAATTTGAATTTTTCAAAGCAGTTCTTATATTGTAAAATATTGTTTTCTTGTATTACAGCTTACAAACATTCTCTGATTTTTGCTAAAAACCCATATCCCCTCCTCACCGCCGATGGCGGTTATTTGGTGTAATATTGCGCTTCCAGACCATGTTAAGTTGTCATGGAAATGGTGAAAACTTTCAAAGTTATTAACTAAACAATGACTGATCCTCTTATTATAATAAGTTAATAATTATTTTAGCGAAACTTTCGATTATTTGGATAGTAGTTTCCTTTGAGGCAGTCAAATGATGTTAACAAGATATTTACATTGTTATGGATATTGAAATAATGTGTTATATCATAGGGAAAAGCTGGGATGTAGTGTGTGTGCTTACAAGTCCAGTTATACATTACTTGCTTTCATAATAATATTTCTGATACAAGTCACGCGTTATACAAGTTATAATCAACATTTAAAGTGTTTCCAAATACTAAATAGACGTACAAACAACTGTTACAATGAACAAAATGACAAGAACATTATCAAAGGTACATCACTATGAATGTCCAAGATTTCCATTTGTAGCTTTGTCTACAACCCGAACAACGCTCATACATCAATTAAAACGAATCCTCTGTCACCAATGATGTGGTGAGTAAACATGTATGACGCCATACAGCACGAACTTGTGACGTATATCCACAGATGGGTGACGTTTACCTCACAAACGTGCGATGTGTACAAGTCATGAATGGCCAAATGTAATAAACACAAAATTGTCGCATTGTTACATCATCGTGTAGGGTCTATAATGGTAAACAGACGTTCTCAGATAGCATTCATAAATGAAGGACATATACATATTAAAACATGGTTTTCGAACCAGTCAAAGACAAACATTGTCACTGTAATTTGAACGTAATAAGCTTCCATTACTCTTTATAATCAATCGAGAGACATTATCTTTGGTCAGGGATATGTTTTGATTTCAGGAAACGATACGTAACAAAGCCGCATGAATATATTCAGACCCTTTTTAAGCATTGATTGCCAATATGTTGTTTCTGATTGCTGACATTATGGTATGTGGTTTTTAGTTTTACTTTTAAATATGAAATGTCACTGGAATATACTCTGGAGGGGGTTAAATCTGAAGTCTGGACCGTCTCATATCGTTGTGGAAGCTCAAGCAGCAATGAAGATATTCAAGTTGTAACAGATGTTTCTCCTGGTATGGGTGTATGGTAAGTCGCTTACTTTGTAATAGCTTGGTGAATTGAGTTGGATATTGTTGTTTATAATGTTATAGTTTTATGTTTATAGTTTATATCTACATATGTTATAATAGAGTAGAATATGTTTGATTGACAATGTGAAAACGGTGCAACCATGAAAGTTGAAATTAATATTTTTTTATCGTCATCAGTTAAATGATTGGTCAGTGGAAGAAAACCAATTGCAATCTTTAGCTTAATGTCTGAAACCCCATATACAACACACCTGTATGTTATCCTATATATACATCCCTATACTAGATAAGCGTGCATTAGGGATCCATATTGATTAAATGCTACATGAATAAACATGCATATATAGAAGGGGACGTATTTACCAGGGTATATACAGGAATATACCTTATTATTTTATGCCCCAAATGTTTCGCCGTATTTTTTATGGTCTTGTAATTTGCCACCAATTAGTTCTTTATATTGTATCTGAACATACTCTTTATACATTATGGATACTTTAATGTAATTCCAAAAACATTTTACCTCAAATTGAATGACTAATCTTCATATACATGTAATCTTATATTTACGACATGTTTCCATATCACACCAAATAAGCTAGTATACATGTTACTTGGTTACCGACAGAAGTTTTACAGTTTGGTTCCTAACTGATTTAATAATTTTATTCCTGACCGACCTATCACATTGGTACCTGACAGACTTATCACATTGGTACCTAAAATACTTATTACTTTGGTAACTGACAGACTTATTACTTTGGTACCTGACAGACGTATTACATTGGTACCGGACAGACGTATTACATTGGTATCTTACAAACTGAACACATTGGTACCTGACAGACGTATTACATTGGTACCTGACAGACTTATCACATTGGTACCTGACAGACTTATCGCATTGGTACCCGACAGACGTATTACTTGCGTACCTGACAGACTTATCACATTGGTACCTGACAGACGTATTACATTGGTACCTGACAGACTTATCACATTGGTACCTGAGAGACGTATTACTTTGGTACCTGACAGACTTATTACTTTGGTACCTGACAGACGTATTACATTGGTACCGGACAGACTATTACATTGGTATCTTACAGACTAAACACATTGGTACCTGATAGACTTATCGCATTGGTACCCGACAGACGTATTACTTTAGTACCTGACAGACTTATCACATTGGTACCTGACAGACGTATTACATTTGTACCTGACAGACTTATCACATTGGTACCTGACAGACATTTTACTTTGGTACTTGACAGACGTATTGCATTGATACCTGATAGACGTATTGCATTGGTACCTGACAGACGTATTGCATTGGTACTTGACAGACGTATTACTTTGGTATCTGACAGACGGGATACTTTGGTACCTGACATACTTATCACATTGGTACCTGACAGGCTTAATGTTTTGGTACCTGACAGCCGTATGATATTGGTACCTGACAGACTTATCACATTGGTACCTAACAGACTTATCACATTGTTACCTGAAAGACGTATCACATTGGTACCTGACAGACGTATCATTTTGGTACCTGACAGACGTATTACATTGGTACTTGACATACGTATTACATTGTTACGTGACAGACGGATTACATTGGTACTTGACAGACGTGATGCATTGGTACCTGACAGACGGATTACATTGGTACCTGACAGACGGATTACATTGGTACCTGACAGACGTATTACATTGGTACCTGACAGACTTATCACATTGGTACCTGACAGACGTATTACTTTGGTACCTGACAGACTTATCACATTGGTACCTGACAGACGTTTTACTTTGGTACTTGACAGACGTTTTGCATTGGTACCTGACAGACGTATTGCATTGGTACCTGACAGACGTATTACATTGGTACTTGACAGACGTATTACTTTGGTATCTGACAGACGGGATACTTTGGTACCTGACATACTTATCACATTGGTACCTGACAGGCTTAATGTTTTGGTACCTGACAGCCGTATGATATTGGTACCTGACAGACTTATCACATTGGTACCTAACAGACTTATCACATTGTTACCTGAAAGACGTATCACATTGGTACCTGACAGACGTATCATTTTGGTACCTGACAGACGTATTACATTGGTACTTGACATACGTATTACATTGTTACGTGACAGACGGATTACATTGGTACTTGACAGACGTGATGCATTGGTACCTGACAGACGGATTACATTGGTACCTGACAGACGGATTACATTGGTACCTGACAGACGTATTACATTGGTACCTGACAGACTTATCACATTGGTACCTGACAGACGTATTACTTTGGTACCTGACAGACTTATCACATTGGTACCTGACAGACGTTTTACTTTGGTACTTGACAGACGTTTTGCATTGGTACCTGACAGACGTATTGCATTGGTACCTGACAGACGTATTACATTGGTACTTGACAGACGTATTACTTTGGTATCTGACAGACGGGATACTTTGGTACCTGACATACTTATCACATTGGTACCTGACAGGCTTAATGTTTTGGTACCTGACAGCCGTATGATATTGGTACCTGACAGACTTATCACATTGGTACCTAACAGACTTATCACATTGTTACCTGAAAGACGTATCACATTGGTACCTGACAGACGTATCATTTTGGTACCTGACAGACGTATTACATTGGTACTTGACATACGTATTACATTGTTACGTGACAGACGGATTACATTGGTACTTGACAGACGTGATGCATTGGTACCTGACAGACGGATTACATTGGTACCTGACAGACGTATTACATTGGTACCTGACAGACGTATTACATTGGTACCTGACAGACTTATCACATTGGTACCTGACAGACGTTTTACTTTGGTACTTGACAGACGTTTTGCATTGGTACCTGACAGACGTATTGCATTGGTACCTGACAGACGTATTACATTGGTACTTGACAGACGTATTACTTTGGTATCTGACAGACGGGATACTTTGGTACCTGACACACTTATCACATTGGTACCTGACAGGCTTAATGTTTTGGTACCTGACAGCCGTATTATATTGGTACCTGACAGACTTATTACTATGGTACCTGAAAGACTTATCACATTGGTACCTAACAGACTTATCACATTGTTACCTGAAAGACGTATCACATTGGTACCTGACAGACGTATCATTTTGGTACCTGACAGACGTATTACATTGGTACTTGACATACCTATTACATTGTTACGTGACAGACGTTTTACTTTGGTAACTGACAGACTTATTACTTTTGTACCTGACAGACGTATTACATTCGTACCGGACAGACGTATTATATTGGTATCTTACAGACTAAACACATTGGTACCTGACAGACGTATTACATTGGTACCTGACAGACTTATCACATTGGTACCTGACAAACGTATTACTTTGGTACCTGACAGACTTATCACATTGGTACCTGACAGACGTTTTACTTTGGTACCTGACAGACGTTTTGCATTGGTACCTGACAGACGTGTTGCATTGGTACCTGACAGACGTATTGCATTGGTACTTGACAGACGTATTACTTTGGTATCTGACAGACGGGATGCTTTGGTACCAGACATACTTATCACATTGGTACCTGACAGGCTTAATGTTTTGGTCCCTGACAGCCGTATTATATTGGTCCCTGACAGACTTATCACATTGGTACCTGACAGGCTTAATGTTTTGGTCCCTGACAGCCGTATTATATTGGTACCTGACAGACTTATCACATTTGTGCCTGACAGACGTTTTACTTTGGTACCTGACAGACGTTTTGCATTGGTACCTGACAGACGTGTTGCATTGGTACCTGACAGACGTATTACATTGGTACCTGACAGACTCATCACATTGGTACCTGACAGACTTATTGCTTTGGTACCTGACAGACTTATCACATTGGTACCTGACAGACGTATCATTTTGGTACCTGACAGACGTATTACATTGGTACCTGACAGACGTATTACATTGGTACCTAACAGACGGATTACATTGGTACCTGACAGACATATTACATTGGTACCTGACAGACTCATCACATTGGTACCTGACAGACTTATTACTTTGGTACCTGACAGA